>NW_024037205.1:0-102986 GCF_015832195.1 Motacilla alba alba | reverse complement strand
ATTATCTGATCTCAGGGTACAAAACACCAACACGGCAAGGGGGTTTGCAGCAACAAAATCAATGTACTTTATTGAACAATCACAGCAAAATGCATTGGAGGGAACTGGGGAGAGAGAGAGAGAGAGAGAGAGAGAGAGAGAGAGAAAGAAGAACCCTATAGGAAAGGAAGGAAAGACAGAGTAGGTATATCTACCAACATAGAGGCGATGCAATTCTTCGAAGTCCAGTCGATGTCCAGTCGAGGAGTCGCCTTTACGTTGGGGAAGATCTTCAAAGGCTAGCTGACTTGAGGGGCCTTTTATGTTAAAAGTTGGGAAGGAGGGGGGGAAAGAGCACAATAGTCTTGTAATCTCAACAGTAGGGAAAGCTATTGTTTTCCTGGTTCACTGCCTGCAGGCAAACATGATCAGTTCGGTTAGCTGTTCTCCCCACACACACTGCCCTCCTCCCCCCAGATTACAGGTTTCAGTCCTTGAGGAGAAAAAAGAGTCTTGTCCACATAGGGATTTCATGTCTCAGTCTTAGAGGGAGTGGTTTCTCCCATCTCAGTCCATCTGCCACGGTGGTTGTAGAGTCTTCTGTGGAGACCACCAAAGGGTAATTCCAAAAGAAAGTCCAGCCAGGCTTGGGGGTGGAAAACTCCAGGCCATTGTTACAGAGCGGTGCAGGCGAAGGAAGGTCAAGATGCTCCTCGTCCTTTTCACTGGGAGCAGTGTAGCGTGAGGTACAATAACTCAAGTTCCAGTCCCGGGAACTTGGCGAACCCCCAACAAACCAGGATGTAGGATCCTTTTTCTTTCGGTGGTCTCAGTCCTTTTTCCTCGACGATCGTGAGGCAGATGAGAAAGCAATTTTGGGCAGAGTCTTACATGGTGAATTTTGTTTCCCTGGGCAGAAGCCTTTGTCAGTACCAGGTAGGCCCACGGCCCTTCGAAGCCAGCTTCCTTCTGGATTTCCGGGAATCTGAAGATGCCGCCCATGGAGGAGCTGCCACCCGTGCCTACTCAGGCAGCTTTGAGAGTGCCCATGGAGCTCTGCAAATTGAGACCAGGACCGTGCGGTGCTGAGTTTTCTTTCCCCGGGCAGAAGCATTTGTCAGTACCAAGTAGGCCCTTGTTCTTCAGGGGCAGGCGGCCTTTTGGATTTCCACGAATATCAAGATGCAGCCCAGGGACAAGCTGCCACCTGTGCCAACTCGGGCTGCTTTGAGAGTGCCCATGGAGCTCTGCAAACTGAGACCCGGAACGTGGGATGTGAGGGTTTTTTTCAGAGGCAGAAGCCTTTGTCAGTACCAGGTAGGCCCTCGCCCTTCGGGGCCGGCTGCCTGCTGGATTTCCGCCAATATCAAGATGCCGCCCAGGGACAAGCTGCCACCTGTGCCAACTCGGGCTGCTTTGAGAGTGCCCTTGGAGCTCTGCAAAGTGAGACCAGGAACGTGGGTTGCTGGGTTTTGTTTTCCCGGGCAGAAGACTTTGTCAGTACCAGGTCGGCCCTTGACCCTTGGGGGCCAGCTGCCTGCAGGATTTCCACGAATATCAAGATGCTGCCCAGGGACAAGCTGCCACCTGTGCCAACTCGGGCTGCTTTGAGAGTGCCCACGGAGCTCTTCAAACTGAGAGAAAGTATGTGGGGTTATGGGTTTTGTTTTCCCGGGCAGAAGCCTTTGTCAGTACCAAGAAGCCCCTGAGCCCTTAGAGGCAGTCTGCCTGCAGGATTTCCCCGAATATCAAGATGCCGCCCAGGGACAAGCTGCCACCTGTGCCAACTCGGGCTGCTTTGAGAGTGCCCATGGAGCTCTGCGAAGTTCGACCCGGAACTTGCCTTGGTGAGTTTTGTTTCCCCGGGCAGAAGTATTTGCAGTACAAGGCAGGCTCTCGTAATTCAGGGCCGGCTGCCTCCTGGATTTCCACGAATATCAAGATGCTGCCCAGGGACAAGCTGCCACTTGTGCCAACTCGCGCTGCTTTGAGGGTGCCCACGGAGCTCTGCAAACTGAGACCAGGAACGTAGGGTTGTGGGTTTTGTGTTCCCGGGCAGAAGCCTCTCTCAGTACCAGGTAGGCCCTTGTTCCTTAGGGGCAGGCTGGCAGCAAGATTTCCACGAATATCAAGATGCTGCCCAGGGACAAGCTGCCACCTGTGCCAACTCGGGCTGCTTTGAGAGTTCCCATGGAGCTCTGCAAACTGGGACCATTAACGTGAGGTGCTGAGTTTTGTTTCTCTGGGCAGAAACATTTGCAGTGCCAGGTAGGCCCTTGGTATTTAAGGGCAGGCAGCCTGCTGGATTTCCATGAATATCAAGATGCTGCCAAAGGACAAGCTGCCACCTGTGCCAACTCGCGCTGCTTTGAGAGTGCCCATGGTGCTCTGCAAACTGAGACCAGAAACGTGGGGTGCTGGGTTTTGTTTTCCAGAGCAGAAGCCTTTGTCAGTACCAGGTAGGCCCTTGGCCCTTGGGGGCCGGCTGCCTGCAGGATTTCCACGAATATCAAGATGCCGCCCAGGGACAAGCTGCCACCTGTGCCAACTCGGGCTGCTTTGAGGGTGCCCACGGAGCTCTGCAAACTGAGATGTGGAACGTGGGGTTATGGCTTTTGTTTTCCCGGGCAGAAGCCTTTGTCAGTACCAGGAGGGCCCTTGTTCCTCAGGGGCAGTCTGCCGGCTGGATTTCCACGAATATCAAGATGCTGCCCAGGGACAAGCTGCCACTTGTGCCAACTCGCGCTGCTTTGGGGGTGCCCACGGAGCTCTGCAAACTGAGACCAGGACCGTAGGGTTGTGGGTTTTGTTTTCCCGGGCAGAAGCCTTTGTCAGTGCCAGGTAGGCCCTTGTTCCTTAGGGGCAGGCTGGCAGCAAGATTTCCACGAATATCAAGATGCCGCCCAGGGACAAGCTGCCACCTGTGCCAACTCGGGCTGCTTTGAGAGTGCCCATGGAGCTCTGCGAAGTTCGACCAGGAACTTGCCTTGGTGAGTTTTGTTTCCCCGGGCAGAAGTATTTGCAGTACAAGGCAGGCTCTCGGAACTTCAGGGCCGGCTGCCTCCTGGATTTCAACGAATATCAAGATGCTGCCCAGGGACAAGCTGCCACTTGTGCCAACTCGCGCTGCTTTGAGGGTGCCCAAGGAGCTCTGCAAACTGAGACCAGGAACGTAGGACTGTGGGTTTTGTTTTCCCGGGCAGAAGCCTCTCTCAGTACCAGGTAGGCCCTTGTTCCTTAGGGGCAGGCTGGCAGCAAGATTTCCACGAATATCAAGATGCTGCCCAGGGACAAGCTGCCACCTGTGCCAACTCGGGCTGCTTTGAGAGTTCCCATGGAGCTCTGCAAACTGGGACCATTAACGTGAGGTGCTGAGTTTTGTTTCTCTGGGCAGAAACATTTGCAGTGCCAGGTAGGCCCTTGGTATTTAAGGGCAGGCAGCCTGCTGGATTTCCATGAATATCAAGATGCTGCCAAAGGACAAGCTGCCACCTGTGCCAACTCGCGCTGCTTTGAGAGTGCCCATGGTGCTCTGCAAACTGAGACCAGAAACGTGGGCTGCTGGGTTTTGTTTTCCAGAGCAGAAGCCTTTGTCAGTACCAGGTAGGCCGTTGGCCCTTGGGGGCCAGCTGCCTGCAGGATTTCCACGAATATCAAGATGCCGCCCAGGGACAAGCTGCCACCTGTGCCAACTCGGGCTGCTTTGAGAGTGCCCACGGAGCTCTGCAAACTGAGATGTGGAACGTGGGGTTATGGGTTTTGTTTTCCCGGGCAGAAGCCTTTGTCAGTACCAGGAGGGCCCTTGTTCCACAGGGGCAGTCTGCCGGCTGGATTTCCACGAATATCAAGATGCTGCCCAGGGAAAAGCTGCCACTTGTGCCAACTCGCGCTGCTTTGGGGGTGTCCACGGAGCTCTGCAAACTGAGACCAGGACCGTAGGGTTGTGGGTTTTGTTTTCCCGGGCAGAAGCCTTTGTCAGTGCCAGGTAGGCCCTTGTTCCTTAGGGGCAGGCTGGCAGCAAGATTTCCACGAATATCAAGATGCTGCCCAGGGACAAGCTGCCACCTGTGCCAACTCGTGCTGCTTTGAGAGTGCCCATGGTGCTCTGCAAACTGAGACCAGAAACGTGGGGTGCTGGGTTTTGTTTTCCAGGGCAGAAGCCTTTGTCAGTACCAAGTAGGCCCTTGTTCCTTAGGGGCAGGCTGGCAGCAAGATTTCCCTGAATATCAAGATGCTGCCCAGGGATATTCTGCCACCTGTGCCAACTCGGGCTGCTTTGAGAGTGCCCATGGAGCTCTGCAAACTGAGACCAGGAACGTGGGGTCGTGGGTTTTGTTTTCCCGGGCAGATGCCTTTGTCAGTACCAAGAAGCCCCTCAGCGCTTAGAGGCAGTCTGCCTGCTGGATTTCCCCGAATATCAAGATGCCGCCCAGGGACAAGCTGCCACCTGTGCCAACTCGGGCTGCTTTGAGAGTGCCCATGGAGCTCTGCGAAGTTAGACAAGGAACTTGCCTTGGTGAGTTTTGTTTCCCCGGGCAGAAGCATTTGCAGTACCAGGTAGGCTCTCGTAATTCAGTGCCGGCTGCCTCCTGGATTTCCACGAATATCAAGATGCTGCCCAGGGACAAGCTTCCACTTGTGCTAACTCGCGCTGCTTTGAGGGTGCCCACGGAGCTCTGCAAAGTGAGACCAGGAACTTGCATTGGTGAGTTTTGTTTCCCCGGGCAGAAGCATTTGCAGTACCAGGTAGGCTCTCGTAATTCAGGGCCGGCTGCCTTCTGGATTTCCACGAATATCAAGATGCTGCCCAGGGACAAGCTGCCACTTGTGCTAACTCGCGCTGATTTGAGGGTGCCCACGGATCTCTGCAAACTGAGACCAGGAACGTAGGGTTGTGGGTTTTGTTTTCCCGGGCAGAAGCCTCTCTCAGTACCAGGTAGGCCCTTGTTCCTTAGGGGCAGGCTGGCAGCAAGATTTCTACGAATATCAAGATGCTGCCCAGGGACAAGCTGCCACCTGTGCCAACTCGGGCTGCTTTGAGAGTTCCCATGGAGCTCTGCAAACTGGGACCATTAACGTGAGGTGCTGAGTTTTCTTTCTCTGGGCAGAAACATTTGCAGTGCCAGGTAGGCCCTTGGTCTTTAAGGGCTGGCAGCCTGCAGGATTTCCACGAATATCAAGATGCTGCCCAGGGACAAGCTGCCACCTGTGCCAACTCGGGCTGCTTTGAGGGTGCCCACGGAGCTCTGCAAACTGAGACCAGAAACGTGGGGTGCTGGGTTTTGTTTCCCCTGGCAGAAGCCTTTGTCAGTACCAGGTTGGCCCTTGGCCCTTGGGGGCCGGCTGCCTGCAGGATTTCCACGAATATCTAGATGCCGCCCAGGAAAAAGCTGCCACCTGTGCCAACTCGGGCTGCTTTGAGAGTGCCCATGGAGCTCTGCAAACTGAGATGTGGAACGTGGGGTGGTGGATTTGGTTTCCCTGGGCAGAAGCCTTTCTCAGTACCAGGAGGGCCCTTGTTCCTCAGGAGCAGGCTGCCTGCTGGATTTCCACGAATATCAAGATGCTGCCCAGGGACAAGCTTCCACTTGTGCCTACTCGCGCTGCTTTGAGGGTGCCCACGGAGCTCTGCAAACTGAGACCAGGAACGTAGGATTGTGGGTTTTGTATTCCCGGGCAGAAGCCTCTCTCAGTACCAGGTAGGCCCTTGGCCCTTGGGGGCCGGCTGCCGGCAGGATTTCCACGAATATCAAGATGCCGCCCAGGGACAAACTGCCACCTGTGCCAACTCGGGCTGCTTTGAGAGTGCCCATGGAGCTCTGCAAACTGAGATGTGGAACGTGGGGTTGTGGGTTTTGTTTTCCCGGGCAGAAGCCTCTCTCAGTACCAGGAGGGCCCTTGTTCATCAGGGGCAGGCTGGCGGCTCAATTTCCACGAATATCAAGATGCTGCCCAGGGACAAGCTGCCACTTGTGCCAACTCGGGCTGCATTGAGAGTGCCCACGGAGCTCTGCAAACTGAGACCAGGAACGTAGGATTGTGGGTTTTGTTTTCCCGGGCAGAAGCCTCTCTCAGTGCCAGGTAGGCCCTTGTTCCTTAGGGGCAGGCTGGCAGCAAGATTTCCACGAATATCAAGATGCTGCCCAGGGACAAGCTGCCACCTGTGCCAACTCGGGCTGCTTTGAGAGTGCCCATGGAGCTCTGCAAACTGAGACCATGAACCTGGGGTGCTGAGTTTTGTTTCTCCGGGCAGAAGCATTTGCAGTGCCAGGTAGGCCCTTGGTCTTTAAGGGCAGGCAGCCTGCTGGATTTCCATGAATATCAAGATGCTGCCAAAGGACAAGCTGCCACCTGTGCCAACTCGCGCTGCTTTGAGGGTGCCCACGGAGCTCTGCAAACTGAGACCAGGAACGTAGGGTTGTGGGTTTTGTTTTCCCGGGCAGAAGCCTCTCTCAGTACCAGGTAGGCCCTTGTTCCTTAGGGGCAGGCTGGCAGCAAGATTTCCACGAATATCAAGATGCTGCCCAGGGACAAGCTGCCACCTGTGCCAACTCGGGCTGCTTTGAGAGTTCCCATGGAGCTCTGCAAACTGGGACCATTAACGTGAGGTGCTGAGTTTTGTTTCTCTGGGCAGAAACATTTGCAGTGCCAGGTAGGCCCTTGGTATTTAAGGGCAGGCAGCCTGCTGGATTTCCATGAATATCAAGATGCTGCCAAAGGACAAGCTGCCACCTGTGCCAACTCGGGCTGCTTTGAGAGTGCCCTTGGAGCTCTGCAAAGTGAGACCAGGAACGTGGGTTGCTGGGTTTTGTTTTCCCGGGCAGAAGACTTTGTCAGTACCAGGTCGGCCCTTGACCCTTGGGGGCCAGCTGCCTGCAGGATTTCCACGAATATCAAGATGCTGCCCAGGGACAAGCAGCCACCTGTGCCAACTCGGGCTGCTTTGAGAGTTCCCACGGAGCTCTTCAAACTGAGAGAAAGTATGTGGGGTTATGGGTTTTGTTTTCCCGGGCAGAAGCCTTTGTCAGTACCAAGAAGCCCCTGAGCCCTTAGAGGCAGTCTGCCTGCAGGATTTCCCCGAATATCAAGATGCCGCCCAGGGACAAGCTGCCACCTGTGCCAACTCGGGCTGCTTTGAGAGTGCCCATGGAGCTCTGCGAAGTTCGACCAGGAACTTGCCTTGGTGAGTTTTGTTTCCCCGGGCAGAAGTATTTGCAGTACAAGGCAGGCTCTCGGAACTTCAGGGCCGGCTGCCTCCTGGATTTCCACGAATATCAAGATGCTGCCCAGGGACAAGCTGCCACTTGTGCCAACTCGCGCTGCTTTGAGGGTGCCCACGGAGCTCTGCAAACTGAGACCAGGAACGTAGGGTTGTGGGTTTTGTTTTCCCGGGCAGAAGCCTCTCTCAGTACCAGGTAGGCCCTTGTTCCTTAGGGGCAGGCTGGCAGCAAGATTTCCACGAATATCAAGATGCTGCCCAGGGACAAGCTGCCACTTGGGCCAACTCGGGCTGCTTTGAGAGTGCCCACAGAGCTCTTCAAACTGAGAGAAAGTATGTGGGGTTATGGGTTTTGTTTTCCCGGGCAGAAGTCTTGGTCAGTACCAAGTAGGCCCTCAGCCCTTAGAGGCAGTCTGCCTGCTGGATTTCCACGAATATCAAGATGCCACCCAGGGACAAGCTGCCACCTGTGCCTACTCGGGCTGCTTTGAGAGTGCCCATGGAGCTCTGCAATGTTAGACCAGGAACCTGGGGTGCTGAGGTTTGTTTCTCCGGGCAGAAGCATTTGCAGTGCCAGGTAGGCCCTCGGTCCTTAAGGGCAGGCAGCCTGCTGGATTTCCACGAATATCAAGATGCTGCCCAGGGACAAGCTGCCACCTGTGCCAACTCGCGCTGCTTTGAGAGTGCCCATGGTGCTCTGCAAACTGAGACCAGAAACGTGGGGTGCTGGGTTTTGTTTTCCAGGGCAGAAGCCTTTGTCAGTACCAAGTAGGCCCTTGTTCCTTAGGGACAGCCTGACAGCAAGATTTCCCTGAATATCAAGATGCTGCCCAGGGATATTCTGCCACCTGTGCCAACTCGGGCTGCTTTGAGAGTGCCCATGGAGCTCTGCAAACTGAGACCAGGAACGTGGGGTCGTGGGTTTTGTTTTCCCGGGCAGAAGCCTTTGTCAGTACCAAGAAGCCCCTCAGCGCTTAGAGGCAGTCTGCCTGCTGGATTTCCCCGAATATCAAGATGCCGCCCAGGGACAAGCTGCCACCTGTGCCAACTCGGGCTGCTTTGAGAGTGCCCATGGAGCTCTGCGAAGTTAGACCAGGAACTTGCCTTGGTGAGTTTTGTTTCCCCGGGCAGAAGTATTTGCAGTACAAGGCAGGCTCTCGGAACTTCAGGGCCGGCTGCCTGCTGGTTTTCCACGAATATCAAGATGCTGCCCAGGGACAAGCTGCCACTTGTGCCAACTCGCGCTGCTTTGAGGGTGCCCACGGAGCTCTGCAAACTGAGACCAGGAACGTAGGGTTGTGGGTTTTGTTTTCCCGGGCAGAAGCCTCTCTCAGTACCAGGTAGGCCCTTGTTCCTTAGGGGCAGGCTGGCAGCAAGATTTCCACGAATATCAAGATGCTGCCCAGGGACAAGCTGCCACCTGTGCCAACTCGGGCTGCTTTGAGAGTTCCCATGGAGCTCTGCAAACTGGGACCATTAACGTGAGGTGCTGAGTTTTGTTTCTCTGGGCAGAAACATTTGCAGTGCCAGGTAGGCCCTTGGTCTTTGAGGGCAGACAGCCTGCTGGATTTCCATGAATATCAAGATGCTGCCAAAGGACAAGCTGCCACCTGTGCCAACTCGCGCTGCTTTGAGAGTGCCCATGGTGCTCTGCAAACTGAGACCAGAAACGTGGGCTGCTGGGTTTTGTTTTCCAGAGCAGAAGCCTTTGTCAGTACCAGGTAGGCCGTTGGCCCTTGGGGGCCGGCTGCCTGCAGGATTTCCACGAATATCAAGATGCCGCCCAGGGACAAACTGCCACCTGTGCCAACTCGGGCTGCTTTGAGAGTGCCCATGGAGCTCTGCAAACTGAGACCAGAAACGTGGTGTTCTGAGTTTTGTTTTCCCGGGCAGAAGCCTTTGTCAGTACCAGGTAGGCCGTTGGCCCTTTGGGGCCAGCTGCCTGCAGGATTTCCAGGAATATCAAGATGCCGCCCAGGGACAAGCTGCCACCTGTGCCAACTCGGGCTGCTTTGAGAGTGCCCATGGAGCTCTGCAAACTGAGACCAGGAACGTGGGGTGGTGGGTTTTGTTTTCCGGGGCAGAAGCCTTTGTCAGTACCAGGAGGGCCCTTGTTCCTCAGGGGCAGTCTGCCGGCTGAATTTCCACGAATATCAAGATGCTGCCCAGGGACAAGCTGCCACCTGTGCCAACTCGGGCTGCTTTGAGGGTGCCCCCGGAGCTCTGCAAACTGAGACCATGAACCTGGGGTGCTGAGCTTTGTTTCTCCGGGCAGAAGCATTTGAAGTGCCAGGTAGGCCCTCGGTCCTTAAGGGCAGGCAGCCTGCTGGATTTCCACGAATATCAAGATGCTGCCCAGGGACAAGCTGCCACCTGTGCCAACTCGGGCTGCTTTGAGAGTGCCCACGGAGCTCTTCAAGCTGAGACCAGGAACGTGGGTTTGTGGGTTTTGTTTTCCCGGGCAGAAACATTTACAGGACCAGGTAGGCCCTCGGCCCTTTGGGGGAGACTGCCACCAGGATTTCCACGAAAATCTAGTTTCCGCCAAGGGACAAGCTGCCACCTGTGCCAACTCGGGCTTCTTTGAGAGTGCCCATGGGGCTCTAAAAACTGAGACCAGGAAAGTGGTGTTCTGAGTTTTGTTTTCCCGGGCAGAAGCCTTTGTCAGTACCAGGTAGGCCGTTGGCCCTTGGGGGCCAGCTGCCTGCAGGATTTCCACGAATATCAAGATGCCGCCCAGGGACAAGCTGCCACCTGTGCCAACTCGGGCTGCTTTGAGAGTGCCCACAGAGCTCTTCAAACTGAGAGAAAGTATGTGGGGTTATGGGTTTTGTTTTCCAGGGCAGAAGCCTTTGTCAGTACCAAGTAGGACCTCAGCCCTTAGAGGCAGTCTGCCTGCTGGATTTCCACGCATATCAAGATGCCACCCAGGGACAAGCTGCCACCTGTGCCAACTCGGGCTGCTTTGAGAGTGCCCATGGAGCTCTGCAAAGTGAGACCAGGAACTTGCCTTGGTGAGTTTTGTTTCCCCGGGCAGAAGCATTTGCAGTACCAGGTAGGCTCTCGTAATTCAGGGCGGCTGCCACCTGGATTTCCACGAATATCAAGATGCCGCCCAGGGACAAGCTTCCACTTGTGCCAACTCGCGCTGCTTTGAGGGTGCCCACGGAGCTCTGCAAACTGAGACCAGGAACGTAGGACTGTGGGTTTTGTTTTCCCGGGCAGAAGCCACTCTCAGTACCAAGTAGGCCCTTGTTCCTTAGGGGCAGGCTGGCAGCAAGATTTCCACAAATATCAAGATGCCGCCCAGGGACAAGCTGCCACCTGTGCCAACTCGGGCTGCTTTGAGAGTTCCCATGGAGCTCTGCAAACTGGGACCATTAACGTGAGGTGCTGAGTTTTGTTTCTCTGGGCAGAAACATTTGCAGTGCCAGGTAGGCCCTTGGTCTTTGAGGGCAGGCAGCCTGCTGGATTTCCATGAATATCAAGATGCTGCCAAAGGACAAGCTGCCACCTGTGCCAACTCGGGCTGCTTTGAGAGTGCCCATGGTGCTCTGCAAACTGAGACCAGAAACGTGGGGTGCTGGGTTTTGTTTTCCAGAGCAGAAGCCTTTGTCAGTACCAGGTAGGCCGTTGGCCCTTGGGGGCCGGCTGCCTGCAGGATTTCCACGAATATCAAGATGCCGCCCAGGGACAAACTGCCACCTGTGCCAACTCGGGCTGCTTTGAGAGTGCCCATGGTGCTCTGCAAACTGAGACCAGAAACGTGAGGTGGTGGGTTTTGTTTTCCGGGGCAGAAGCCTTTGTCAGTACCAGGAGGGCCCTTGTTCCTCAGGGGCAGGCTGCCTGCTGGATTTCCACGAATATCAAGATGCTGCCCAGGGACAAGCTTCCACTTGTGCTAACTTGCGCTGCTTTGAGGGTGCCCACGGAGCTCTGCAAACTGAGACCAGGAACGTAGGACTGTGGGTTTTGTTTTCCGGGGCAGAAGCCTCTCTCAGTACCAGGTAGGCCCTTGTTCCTTAGGGGCAGGCTGGCAGCAAGATTTCCACGAATATCAAGATGCTGCCCAGGGACAAGCTGCCACCTGTGCCAACTCACGCTGCTTTGAGAGTGCCCACGGAGCTCTGCAAACTGTGGCCAGGACGGTGGGGTGCTGAGTTTTGTTTTCCCGGGCAGAAGCCTTTGTCAGTACTAGGTAGGCCCATGGTCTTTCAGGGCCGTCAGCCTGCTGAATTTCAATGAATATCAAGATGCTGCCCACGGAGGAGCTGCCACCTGTGCCAACTCGGGCTGCTTTGATAGTGCCCATGGCGCTCTGCAAACTGAGACCAGGAACGTGTGGTGGTGAGTTTTGTTTTCCCGGTCAGAAGCCTTTGTGAGTACCAGGTGGGCCCTTGTTCCACAGGGGCAGGCTGCCGGCTGGATTTCCACGAATATCAAGATGCCGCCCAGGGACAAGCTGCCACCTGTGCCAACTCGGGCTGCTTTGAGAGTGCCCATGGAGCTCTGCAAACTGAGACCAGGAACGTGGGGTCGTGGGTTTTGTTTTCCCGGGCAGAAGCCTTTGTCAGTACCAAGAAGCCCCTCAGCGCTTAGAGGCAGTCTGCCTGCTGCATTTCCCCGAATATCAAGATGCCGCCCAGGGACAAGCTGCCACCTGTGCCAACTCGGGCTGCTTTGAGAGTGCCCATGGAGCTCTGCGAAGTTAGACCAGGAACTTGCCTTGGTGAGTTTTGTTTCCCCGGGCAGAAGTATTTGCAGTACAAGGCAGGCTCTCGGAACTTCAGGGCCGGCTGCCTCCTGGATTTCCACGAATATCAAGATGCCACCCAGGGACAAGCTGCCACCTGTGCTAACTCGCGCTGCTTTGAGAGTGCCCATGGTGCTCTGCAAACTGAGACCAGAAACGTGGGGTTATGGGTTTTGTTTTCCCGGGCAGAAGCCTTTGTCAGTACCAGGTCAGGCCTTGGCCCTTGGGGGCCAGCTGCCTGCAGGATTTCCACGAATATCAAGATGCTGCCCAGGGACAAGCTGCCACTTGTGCCAACTCGGGCTGCTTTGAGAGTGCCCACGGAGCTCTTCAAACTGAGAGAAAGTATGTGGGGTTATGGGTTTTGTTTTCCCGGGCAGAAGCCTTGGTCAGTACCAAGTAGGCCCTCAGCCCTTAGAGGCAGTCTGCCTGCTGGATTTCCACGCATATCAAGATGCCACCCAGGGACAAGCTGCCACCTGTGCCTACTCGGGCTGCTTTGAGAGTGCCCATGGAGCTCTGCAAAGTTAGACCAGGAACCTGGGGTGCTGAGGTTTGTTTCTCCGGGCAGAAGCATTTGCAGTGCCAGGTAGGCCCTCGGTCCTTAAGGGCAGGCAGCCTGCTGGATTTCCACGAATATCAAGATGCCGCCCAGGGACAAGCTGCCACCTGTGCCAACTCGCGCTGCTTTGAGAGTGCCCATGGTGCTCTGCGAAGTTAGACCAGGAACTTGCCTTGGTGAGTTTTGTTTCCCCGGGCAGAAGTATTTGCAGTACAAGGCAGGCTCTCGGAACTTCAGGGCCGGCTGCCTCCTGGTTTTCCACGAATATCAAGATGCTGCCCAGGGACAAGCTGCCACTTGTGCCAACTCGCGCTGCTTTGAGGGTGCCCACGGAGCTCTGCAAACTGAGACCAGGAACGTAGGGTTGTGGGTTTTGTTTTCCCGGGCAGAAGCCTCTCTCAGTACCAGGTAGGCCCTTGTTCCTTAGGGGCAGGCTGGCAGCAAGATTTCCACGAATATCAAGATGCTGCCCAGGGACAAGCTGCCACCTGTGCCAACTCGGGCTGCTTTGAGAGTTCCCATGGAGCTCTGCAAACTGGGACCATTAACGTGAGGTGCTGAGTTTTGTTTCTCTGGGCAGAAACATTTGCAGTGCCAGGTAGGCCCTTGGTCTTTGAGGGCAGACAGCCTGCTGGATTTCCATGAATATCAAGATGCTGCCAAAGGACAAGCTGCCACCTGTGCCAACTCGGGCTGCTTTGAGAGTGCCCATGGTGCTCTGCAAACTGAGACCAGAAACGTGGGGTGCTGGGTTTTGTTTTCCAGAGCAGAAGCCTTTGTCAGTACCAGGTAGGCCGTTGGCCCTTGGGGGCCGGCTGCCTGCAGGATTTCCACGAATATCAAGATGCCGCCCAGGGACAAACTGCCACCTGTGCCAACTCGGGCTGCTTTGAGAGTGCCCATGGTGCTCTGCAAACTGAGACCAGAAACGTGAGGTGGTGGGTTTTGTTTTCCGGGGCAGAAGCCTTTGTCAGTACCAGGAGGGCCCTTGTTCCTCAGGGGCAGGCTGCCTGCTGGATTTCCACGAATATCAAGATGCTGCCCAGGGACAAGCTGCCACCTGTGCCAACTCGGGCTGCTTTGAGAGTGCCCCCGGAGCTCTGCAAACTGAGACCATGAACCTGGGGTGCTGACCTTTGTTTCTCCGGGCAGAAGCATTTGAAGTGCCAGGTAGGCCCTCGGTCCTTAAGGGCAGGAAGCCTGCTGGATTTCCACGAATATCAAGATGCTGCCCAGGGATATTCTGCCACCTGTGCCAACTCGGGCTGCTTTGACAGTGCCCACGGAGTTCTTCAAGCTGAGACCAGGAACGTGGGTTTGTGGGTTTTGTTTTCCCGGGCAGAAACATTTACAGGACCAGGTAGGCCCTCGGGCCTTTGGGGGAGACTGGCACCAGGATTTCCACGAAAATCTAGTTTCCGCCAAGGGACAAGCTGCCACCTGTGCCAACTCGCGCTGCTTTGAGAGTGCCCATGGGGCTCTAAAAACTGAGACCAGGAAAGTGGTGTTCTGAGTTTTGTTTTCCCGGGCAGAAGCCTTTGTCAGTACCAGGTAGGCCGTTGGCCCTTGGGGGCCAGCTGCCTGCAGGATTTCCACGAATATCAAGATGCCGCCCAGGGACAAGCTGCCACCTGTGCCAACTCGGGCTGCTTTGAGAGTGCCCACAGAGCTCTTCAAACTGAGAGAAAGTATGTGGGGTTATGGGTTTTGTTTTCCAGGGCAGAAGCCTTTGTCAGTACCAAGTAGGACCTCAGCCCTTAGAGGCAGTCTGCCTGCTGGATTTCCACGCATATCAAGATGCTGCCCAGGGACAAGCTGCCTCCTGTGCCAACTCGGGCTGCTTTGAGAGTGCCCATGGAGCTCTGCAAAGTGAGACCACGAACTTGCCTTGGTGAGTTTTGTTTCCCCGGGCAGAAGCATTTGCAGTACCAGGTAGGCTCTCGTAATTCAGGGCGGCTGCCACCTGGATTTCCACGAATATCAAGATGCCGCCCAGGGACAAGCTTCCACTTGTGCCAACTCGCGCTGCTTTGAGGGTGCCCAAGGAGCTCTGCAAACTGAGACCAGGAACGTAGGGTTGTGGGTTTTGTTTTCCCGGGCAGAAGCCACTCTCAGTACCAGGTAGGCCCTTGTTCCTTAGGGGCAGGCTGGCAGCAAGATTTCCACGAATATCAAGATGCCGCCCAGGGACAAGCTGCCACCTGTGCCAACTCGGGCTGCTTTGAGAGTTCCCATGGAGCTCTGCAAACTGGGACCATTAACGTGAGGTGCTGAGTTTTGTTTCTCTGGGCAGAAACATTTGCAGTGCCAGGTAGGCCCTTGGTCTTTGAGGGCAGACAGCCTGCTGGATTTCCATGAATATCAAGATGCTGCCAAAGGACAAGCTGCCACCTGTGCCAACTCGGGCTGCTTTGAGAGTGCCCATGGTGCTCTGCAAACTGAGACCAGAAACGTGGGGTGCTGGGTTTTGTTTTCCAGAGCAGAAGCCTTTGTCAGTACCAGGTAGGCCCTTGGCCCTTGGGGGCCGGCTGCCTGCAGGATTTCCACGAATATCAAGATGCCGCCCAGGGACAAACTGCCACCTGTGCCAACTCGGGCTGCTTTAAGAGTGCCCATGGTGCTCTGCAAACTGAGACCAGAAACGTGAGGTGGTGGGTTTTGTTTTCCGGGGCAGAAGCCTTTGTCAGTACCAGGAGGGCCCTTGTTCCTCAGGGGCAGGCTGCCTGCTGGATTTCCACGAATATCAAGATGCTGCCCAGGGACAAGCTTCCACTTGTGCTAACTCGCGCTGCTTTGAGGGTGCCCACGGAGCTCTGCAAACTGAGACCAGGAACGTAGGACTGTGGGTTTTGTTTTCCCGGGCAGAAGCCTCTCTCAGTACCAGGTAGGCCCTTGTTCCTTAGGGGCAGGCTGGCAGCAAGATTTCCACGAATATCAAGATGCTGCCCAGGGACAAGCTGCCACCTGTGCCAACTCACGCTGCTTTGAGAGTGCACACGGAGCTCTGCAAACTGTGGCCAGGACGGTGGGGTGCTGAGTTTTGTTTTCCCGGGCAGAAGCCTTTGTCAGTACTAGGTAGGCCCATGGTCTTTCAGGGCCGTCAGCCTGCTGAATTTCAATGAATATCAAGATGCTGCCCAGGGACAAGCTGCCACCTGTGCCAACTCGGGCTGCTTTGATAGTGCCCATGGCGCTCTGCAAACTGAGACCAGGAACGTGTGGTGGTGAGTTTTGTTTTCCCGGTCAGAAGCCTTTGTGAGTACCAGGTGGGCCCATGTTCCACAGGGGCAGGCTGCCGGCTGGATTTCCACGAATATCAAGATGCCGCCCAGGGACAAGCTGCCACCTGTGCCAACTCGGGCTGCTTTGAGAGTGCCCATGGAGCTCTGCGAAGTTAGACCAGGAACTTGCCTTGGTGAGTTTTGTTTCTCTGGGCAGAAACATTTGCAGTGCCAGGTAGGCCCTCGGTCCTTAAGGGCAGGCAGCCTGCTGGAATTCCACGAATATCAAGATGCTGCCCAGGGACAAGCTGCCACCTGTGCTAATGCGCGCTGCTTTGAGAGTGCCCATGGTGCTCTGCAAACTGAGACCAGAAACGTGGGGTTATGGGTTTTGTTTTCCCGGGCAGAAGCCTTTGTCAGTACCAGGTCAGGCCTTGGCCCTTGGGGGCCAGCTGCCTGCAGGATTTCCACGAATATCAAGATGCTGCCCAGGGACAAGCTGCCACTTGTGCCAACTCGGGCTGCTTTGAGAGTGCCCACGGAGCTCTTCAAACTGAGAGAAAGTATGTGGGGTTATGGGTTTTGTTTTCCCGGGCAGAAGTCTTGGTCAGTACCAAGTAGGCCCTCAGCCCTTAGAGGCAGTCTGCCTGCTGGATTTCCACGCATATCAAGATGCCACCCAGGGACAAGCTGCCACCTGTGCCTACTCGGGCTGCTTTGAGAGTGCCCATGGAGCTCTGCAAAGTTAGACCAGGAACCTGGGGTGCTGAGGTTTGTTTCTCCGGGCAGAAGCATTTGCAGTGCCAGGTAGGCCCTCGGTCCTTAAGGGCAGGCAGCCTGCTGGATTTCCACGAATATCAAGATGCTGCCCAGGGACAAGCTGCCACCTGTGCCAACTCGCGCTGCTTTGAGAGTGCCCATGGTGCTCTGCAAACTGAGACCAGAAACGTGGGGTGCTGGGTTTTGTTTTCCAGGGCAGAAGCCTTTGTCAGTACCAAGTAGGCCCTTGTTCCTTAGGGACAGCCTGACAGCAAGATTTCCCTGAATATCAAGATGCTGCCCAGGGATATTCTGCCACCTGTGCCAACTCGGGCTGCTTTGAGAGTGCCCATGGAGCTCTGCAAACTGAGACCAGGAACGTGGGGTCGTGGGTTTTGTTTTCCCGGGCAGAAGCCTTTGTCAGTACCAAGAAGCCCCTCAGCGCTTAGAGGCAGTCTGCCTGCTGGATTTCCCCGAATATCAAGATGCCGCCCAGGGACAAGCTGCCACCTGTGCCAACTCGGGCTGCTTTGAGAGTGCCCATGGAGCTCTGCGAAGTTAGACCAGGAACTTGCCTTGGTGAGTTTTGTTTCCCCGGGCAGAAGTATTTGCAGTACAAGGCAGGCTCTCGGAACTTCAGGGCCGGCTGCCTGCTGGTTTTCCACGAATATCAAGATGCTGCCCAGGGACAAGCTGCCACTTGTGCCAACTCGCGCTGCTTTGAGGGTGCCCACGGAGCTCTGCAAACTGAGACCAGGAACGTAGGGTTGTGGGTTTTGTTTTCCCGGGCAGAAGCCTCTCTCAGTACCAGGTAGGCCCTTGTTCCTTAGGGGCAGGCTGGCAGCAAGATTTCCACGAATATCAAGATGCTGCCCAGGGACAAGCTGCCACCTGTGCCAACTCGGGCTGCTTTGAGAGTTCCCATGGAGCTCTGCAAACTGGGACCATTAACGTGAGGTGCTGAGTTTTGTTTCTCTGGGCAGAAACATTTGCAGTGCCAGGTAGGCCCTTGGTCTTTGAGGGCAGACAGCCTGCTGGATTTCCATGAATATCAAGATGCTGCCAAAGGACAAGCTGCCACCTGTGCCAACTCGCGCTGCTTTGAGAGTGCCCATGGTGCTCTGCAAACTGAGACCAGAAACGTGGGCTGCTGGGTTTTGTTTTCCAGAGCAGAAGCCTTTGTCAGTACCAGGTAGGCCGTTGGCCCTTGGGGGCCGGCTGCCTGCAGGATTTCCACGAATATCAAGATGCCGCCCAGGGACAAACTGCCACCTGTGCCAACTCGGGCTGCTTTGAGAGTGCCCATGGAGCTCTGCAAACTGAGACCAGAAACGTGGTGTTCTGAGTTTTGTTTTCCCGGGCAGAAGCCTTTGTCAGTACCAGGTAGGCCGTTGGCCCTTTGGGGCCAGCTGCCTGCAGGATTTCCAGGAATATCAAGATGCCGCCCAGGGACAAGCTGCCACCTGTGCCAACTCGGGCTGCTTTGAGAGTGCCCATGGAGCTCTGCAAACTGAGACCAGGAACGTGGGGTGGTGGGTTTTGTTTTCCGGGGCAGAAGCCTTTGTCAGTACCAGGAGGGCCCTTGTTCCTCAGGGGCAGTCTGCCGGCTGAATTTCCACGAATATCAAGATGCTGCCCAGGGACAAGCTGCCACCTGTGCCAACTCGGGCTGCTTTGAGGGTGCCCCCGGAGCTCTGCAAACTGAGACCATGAACCTGGGGTGCTGAGCTTTGTTTCTCCGGGCAGAAGCATTTGAAGTGCCAGGTAGGCCCTCGGTCCTTAAGGGCAGGCAGCCTGCTGGATTTCCACGAATATCAAGATGCTGCCCAGGGACAAGCTGCCACCTGTGCCAACTCGGGCTGCTTTGAGAGTGCCCACGGAGCTCTTCAAGCTGAGACCAGGAACGTGGGTTTGTGGGTTTTGTTTTCCCGGGCAGAAACATTTACAGGACCAGGTAGGCCCTCGGCCCTTTGGGGGAGACTGCCACCAGGATTTCCACGAAAATCTAGTTTCCGCCAAGGGACAAGCTGCCACCTGTGCCAACTCGGGCTTCTTTGAGAGTGCCCATGGGGCTCTAAAAACTGAGACCAGGAAAGTGGTGTTCTGAGTTTTGTTTTCCCGGGCAGAAGCCTTTGTCAGTACCAGGTAGGCCGTTGGCCCTTGGGGGCCAGCTGCCTGCAGGATTTCCACGAATATCAAGATGCCGCCCAGGGACAAGCTGCCACCTGTGCCAACTCGGGCTGCTTTGAGAGTGCCCACAGAGCTCTTCAAACTGAGAGAAAGTATGTGGGGTTATGGGTTTTGTTTTCCAGGGCAGAAGCCTTTGTCAGTACCAAGTAGGACCTCAGCCCTTAGAGGCAGTCTGCCTGCTGGATTTCCACGCATATCAAGATGCCACCCAGGGACAAGCTGCCACCTGTGCCAACTCGGGCTGCTTTGAGAGTGCCCATGGAGCTCTGCAAAGTGAGACCAGGAACTTGCCTTGGTGAGTTTTGTTTCCCCGGGCAGAAGCATTTGCAGTACCAGGTAGGCTCTCGTAATTCAGGGCGGCTGCCACCTGGATTTCCACGAATATCAAGATGCCGCCCAGGGACAAGCTTCCACTTGTGCCAACTCGCGCTGCTTTGAGGGTGCCCACGGAGCTCTGCAAACTGAGACCAGGAACGTAGGACTGTGGGTTTTGTTTTCCCGGGCAGAAGCCACTCTCAGTACCAAGTAGGCCCTTGTTCCTTAGGGGCAGGCTGGCAGCAAGATTTCCACAAATATCAAGATGCCGCCCAGGGACAAGCTGCCACCTGTGCCAACTCGGGCTGCTTTGAGAGTTCCCATGGAGCTCTGCAAACTGGGACCATTAACGTGAGGTGCTGAGTTTTGTTTCTCTGGGCAGAAACATTTGCAGTGCCAGGTAGGCCCTTGGTCTTTGAGGGCAGGCAGCCTGCTGGATTTCCATGAATATCAAGATGCTGCCAAAGGACAAGCTGCCACCTGTGCCAACTCGGGCTGCTTTGAGAGTGCCCATGGTGCTCTGCAAACTGAGACCAGAAACGTGGGGTGCTGGGTTTTGTTTTCCAGAGCAGAAGCCTTTGTCAGTACCAGGTAGGCCGTTGGCCCTTGGGGGCCGGCTGCCTGCAGGATTTCCACGAATATCAAGATGCCGCCCAGGGACAAACTGCCACCTGTGCCAACTCGGGCTGCTTTGAGAGTGCCCATGGTGCTCTGCAAACTGAGACCAGAAACGTGAGGTGGTGGGTTTTGTTTTCCGGGGCAGAAGCCTTTGTCAGTACCAGGAGGGCCCTTGTTCCTCAGGGGCAGGCTGCCTGCTGGATTTCCACGAATATCAAGATGCTGCCCAGGGACAAGCTTCCACTTGTGCTAACTCGCGCTGCTTTGAGGGTGCTCACGGAGCTCTGCAAACTGAGACCAGGAACGTAGGACTGTGGGTTTTGTTTTCCGGGGCAGAAGCCTCTCTCAGTACCAGGTAGGCCCTTGTTCCTTAGGGGCAGGCTGGCAGCAAGATTTCCACGAATATCAAGATGCTGCCCAGGGACAAGCTGCCACCTGTGCCAACTCACGCTGCTTTGAGAGTGCCCACGGAGCTCTGCAAACTGTGGCCAGGACGGTGGGGTGCTGAGTTTTGTTTTCCCGGGCAGAAGCCTTTGTCAGTACTAGGTAGGCCCATGGTCTTTCAGGGCCGTCAGCCTGCTGAATTTCAATGAATATCAAGATGCTGCCCACGGAGGAGCTGCCACCTGTGCCAACTCGGGCTGCTTTAATAGTGCCCATGGCGCTCTGCAAAACTGAGACCAGGAACGTGTGGTGGTGAGTTTTGTTTTCCCGGTCAGAAGCCTTTGTGAGTACCAGGTGGGCCCTTGTTCCACAGGGGCAGGCTGCCGGCTGGATTTCCACGAATATCAAGATGCCGCCCAGGGACAAGCTGCCACCTGTGCCAACTCGGGCTGCTTTGAGAGTGCCCATGGAGCTCTGCAAACTGAGACCAGGAACGTGGGGTCGTGGGTTTTGTTTTCCCGGGCAGAAGCCTTTGTCAGTACCAAGAAGCCCCTCAGCGCTTAGAGGCAGTCTGCCTGCTGCATTTCCCCGAATATCAAGATGCCGCCCAGGGACAAGCTGCCACCTGTGCCAACTCGGGCTGCTTTGAGAGTGCCCATGGAGCTCTGCGAAGTTAGACCAGGAACTTGCCTTGGTGAGTTTTGTTTCCCCGGGCAGAAGTATTTGCAGTACAAGGCAGGCTCTCGGAACTTCAGGGCCGGCTGCCTCCTGGATTTCCACGAATATCAAGATGCCACCCAGGGACAAGCTGCCACCTGTGCTAACTCGCGCTGCTTTGAGAGTGCCCATGGTGCTCTGCAAACTGAGACCAGAAACGTGGGGTTATGGGTTTTGTTTTCCCGGGCAGAAGCCTTTGTCAGTACCAGGTCAGGCCTTGGCCCTTGGGGGCCAGCTGCCTGCAGGATTTCCACGAATATCAAGATGCTGCCCAGGGACAAGCTGCCACTTGTGCCAACTCGGGCTGCTTTGAGAGTGCCCACGGAGCTCTTCAAACTGAGAGAAAGTATGTGGGGTTATGGGTTTTGTTTTCCCGGGCAGAAGCCTTGGTCAGTACCAAGTAGGCCCTCAGCCCTTAGAGGCAGTCTGCCTGCTGGATTTCCACGCATATCAAGATGCCACCCAGGGACAAGCTGCCACCTGTGCCTACTCGGGCTGCTTTGAGAGTGCCCATGGAGCTCTGCAAAGTTAGACCAGGAACCTGGGGTGCTGAGGTTTGTTTCTCCGGGCAGAAGCATTTGCAGTGCCAGGTAGGCCCTCGGTCCTTAAGGGCAGGCAGCCTGCTGGATTTCCACGAATATCAAGATGCCGCCCAGGGACAAGCTGCCACCTGTGCCAACTCGCGCTGCTTTGAGAGTGCCCATGGTGCTCTGCGAAGTTAGACCAGGAACTTGCCTTGGTGAGTTTTGTTTCCCCGGGCAGAAGTATTTGCAGTACAAGGCAGGCTCTCGGAACTTCAGGGCCGGCTGCCTCCTGGTTTTCCACGAATATCAAGATGCTGCCCAGGGACAAGCTGCCACTTGTGCCAACTCGCGCTGCTTTGAGGGTGCCCACGGAGCTCTGCAAACTGAGACCAGGAACGTAGGGTTGTGGGTTTTGTTTTCCCGGGCAGAAGCCTCTCTCAGTACCAGGTAGGCCCTTGTTCCTTAGGGGCAGGCTGGCAGCAAGATTTCCACGAATATCAAGATGCTGCCCAGGGACAAGCTGCCACCTGTGCCAACTCGGGCTGCTTTGAGAGTTCCCATGGAGCTCTGCAAACTGGGACCATTAACGTGAGGTGCTGAGTTTTGTTTCTCTGGGCAGAAACATTTGCAGTGCCAGGTAGGCCCTTGGTCTTTGAGGGCAGACAGCCTGCTGGATTTCCATGAATATCAAGATGCTGCCAAAGGACAAGCTGCCACCTGTGCCAACTCGGGCTGCTTTGAGAGTGCCCATGGTGCTCTGCAAACTGAGACCAGAAACGTGGGGTGCTGGGTTTTGTTTTCCAGAGCAGAAGCCTTTGTCAGTACCAGGTAGGCCGTTGGCCCTTGGGGGCCGGCTGCCTGCAGGATTTCCACGAATATCAAGATGCCGCCCAGGGACAAACTGCCACCTGTGCCAACTCGGGCTGCTTTGAGAGTGCCCATGGTGCTCTGCAAACTGAGACCAGAAACGTGAGGTGGTGGGTTTTGTTTTCCGGGGCAGAAGCCTTTGTCAGTACCAGGAGGGCCCTTGTTCCTCAGGGGCAGGCTGCCTGCTGGATTTCCACGAATATCAAGATGCTGCCCAGGGACAAGCTGCCACCTGTGCCAACTCGGGCTGCTTTGAGAGTGCCCCCGGAGCTCTGCAAACTGAGACCATGAACCTGGGGTGCTGACCTTTGTTTCTCCGGGCAGAAGCATTTGAAGTGCCAGGTAGGCCCTCGGTCCTTAAGGGCAGGCAGCCTGCTGGATTTCCCTGAATATCAAGATGCTGCCCAGGGATATTCTGCCACCTGTGCCAACTCGGGCTGCTTTGAGAGTGCCCACGGAGTTCTTCAAGCTGAGACCAGGAACGTGGGTTTGTGGGTTTTGTTTTCCCGGGCAGAAACATTTACAGGACCAGGTAGGCCCTCGGGCCTTTGGGGGAGACTGGCACCAGGATTTCCACGAAAATCTAGTTTCCGCCAAGGGACAAGCTGCCACCTGTGCCAACTCGCGCTGCTTTGAGAGTGCCCATGGGGCTCTAAAAACTGAGACCAGGAAAGTGGTGTTCTGAGTTTTGTTTTCCCGGGCAGAAGCCTTTGTCAGTACCAGGTAGGCCGTTGGCCCTTGGGGGCCAGCTGCCTGCAGGATTTCCACGAATATCAAGATGCCGCCCAGGGACAAGCTGCCACCTGTGCCAACTCGGGCTGCTTTGAGAGTGCCCACAGAGCTCTTCAAACTGAGAGAAAGTATGTGGGGTTATGGGTTTTGTTTTCCAGGGCAGAAGCCTTTGTCAGTACCAAGTAGGACCTCAGCCCTTAGAGGCAGTCTGCCTGCTGGATTTCCACGCATATCAAGATGCTGCCCAGGGACAAGCTGCCACCTGTGCCAACTCGGGCTGCTTTGAGAGTGCCCATGGAGCTCTGCAAAGTGAGACCACGAACTTGCCTTGGTGAGTTTTGTTTCCCCGGGCAGAAGCATTTGCAGTACCAGGTAGGCTCTCGTAATTCAGGGCGGCTGCCACCTGGATTTCCACGAATATCAAGATGCCGCCCAGGGACAAGCTTCCACTTGTGCCAACTCGCGCTGCTTTGAGGGTGCCCAAGGAGCTCTGCAAACTGAGACCAGGAACGTAGGGTTGTGGGTTTTGTTTTCCCGGGCAGAAGCCACTCTCAGTACCAGGTAGGCCCTTGTTCCTTAGGGGCAGGCTGGCAGCAAGATTTCCACGAATATCAAGATGCCGCCCAGGGACAAGCTGCCACCTGTGCCAACTCGGGCTGCTTTGAGAGTTCCCATGGAGCTCTGCAAACTGGGACCATTAACGTGAGGTGCTGAGTTTTGTTTCTCTGGGCAGAAACATTTGCAGTGCCAGGTAGGCCCTTGGTCTTTGAGGGCAGACAGCCTGCTGGATTTCCATGAATATCAAGATGCTGCCAAACGACAAGCTGCCACCTGTGCCAACTCGGGCTGCTTTGAGAGTGCCCATGGTGCTCTGCAAACTGAGACCAGAAACGTGGGGTGCTGGGTTTTGTTTTCCAGAGCAGAAGCCTTTGTCAGTACCAGGTAGGCCCTTGGCCCTTGGGGGCCGGCTGCCTGCAGGATTTCCACGAATATCAAGATGCCGCCCAGGGACAAACTGCCACCTGTGCCAACTCGGGCTGCTTTAAGAGTGCCCATGGTGCTCTGCAAACTGAGACCAGAAACGTGAGGTGGTGGGTTTTGTTTTCCGGGGCAGAAGCCTTTGTCAGTACCAGGAGGGCCCTTGTTCCTCAGGGGCAGGCTGCCTGCTGGATTTCCACGAATATCAAGATGCTGCCCAGGGACAAGCTTCCACTTGTGCTAACTCGCGCTGCTTTGAGGGTGCCCACGGAGCTCTGCAAACTGAGACCAGGAACGTAGGACTGTGGGTTTTGTTTTCCCGGGCAGAAGCCTCTCTCAGTACCAGGTAGGCCCTTGTTCCTTAGGGGCAGGCTGGCAGCAAGATTTCCACGAATATCAAGATGCTGCCCAGGGACAAGCTGCCACCTGTGCCAACTCACGCTGCTTTGAGAGTGCACACGGAGCTCTGCAAACTGTGGCCAGGACGGTGGGGTGCTGAGTTTTGTTTTCCCGGGCAGAAGCCTTTGTCAGTACTAGGTAGGCCCATGGTCTTTCAGGGCCGTCAGCCTGCTGAATTTCAATGAATATCAAGATGCTGCCCAGGGACAAGCTGCCACCTGTGCCAACTCGGGCTGCTTTGATAGTGCCCATGGCGCTCTGCAAACTGAGACCAGGAACGTGTGGTGGTGAGTTTTGTTTTCCCGGTCAGAAGCCTTTGTGAGTACCAGGTGGGCCCTTGTTCCACAGGGGCAGGCTGCCGGCTGGATTTCCACGAATATCAAGATGCCGCCCAGGGACAAGCTGCCACCTGTGCCAACTCGGGCTGCTTTGAGAGTGCCCATGGAGCTCTGCGAAGTTAGACCAGGAACTTGCCTTGGTGAGTTTTGTTTCCCCGGGCAGAAGTATTTGCAGTACAAGGCAGGCTCTCGGAACTTCAGGGCCGGCTGCCTCCTGGATTTCCACGAATATCAAGATGCTGCCCAGGGACAAGCTGCAACTTGTGCTAACTCGCGCTGCTTTGAGGGTGCCCACGGAGCTCTGCAAACTGAGACCAGGAACGTAGGGTTGTGGGTTTTGTTTTCCCGGGCAGAAGCCTCTCTCAGTACCAGGTAGGCCCTTGTTCCTTAGGGGCAGGCTGGCAGCAAGATTTCCACGAATATCAAGATGCTGCCCAGGGACAAGCTGCCACCTGTGCCAACTCGGGCTGCTTTGAGAGTGCCCATGGAGCTCTGCAAACTGGGACCATTAACGTGAGGTGCTGAGTTTTGTTTCTCTGGGCAGAAACATTTGCAGTGCCAGGTAGGCCCTTGGTCTTTGAGGGCAGACAGCCTGCTGGATTTCCATGAATATCAAGATGCTGCCAAAGGACAAGCTGCCACCTGTGCCAACTCGCGCTGCTTTGAGAGTGCCCATGGTGCTCTGCAAACTGAGACCAGAAACGTGGGCTGCTGGGTTTTGTTTTCCAGAGCAGAAGCCTTTGTCAGTACCAGGTAGGCCCTTGGCCCTTGGGGGCCGGCTGCGTGCAGGATTTCCACGAATATCAAGATGCCGCCCAGGGACAAACTGCCACCTGTGCCAACTCGGGCTGCTTTGAGAGTGCCCATGGTGCTCTGCAAACTGAGACCAGAAACGTGGTGTTCTGAGTTTTGTTTTCCCGGGCAGAAGCCTTTGTCAGTACCAGGTAGGCCGTTGGCCCTTTGGGGCAGGCTGCCTGCAGGATTTCCAGGAATATCAAGATGCCGCCCAGGGACAAGCTGCCACCTGTGCCAACTCGGGCTGCTTTGAGAGTGCCCATGGAGCTCTGCAAACTGAGACCAGGAACGTGGGGTGGTGGGTTTTGTTTTCCGTGGCAGAAGCCTTTGTCAGTACCAGGAGGGCCCATGTTCTTCAGGGGCAGGCTGTCGGCTGAATTTCCACGAATATCAAGATGCTGCCCAGGGACAAGCTGCCACCTGTGCCAACTCGGGCTGCTTTGAGAGTGCCCACGGAGCTCTGCAAACTGAGACCATGAACCTGGGGTGCTGAGCTTTGTTTCTCCGGGCAGAAGCATTTGAAGTGCCAGGTAGGCCCTCGGTCCTTAAGGGCAGGCAGACTGCTGGATTTCCACGAATATCAAGATGCTGCCCAGGGACAAGCTGCCACCTGTGCTAACTCGCGCTGCTTTGAGAGTGCCCATGGTGCTCTGCAAACTGAGACCAGAAACGTGGGGTGCTGGGTTTTGTTTTCCAGGGCAGAAGCCTTTGTCAGTACCAAGTAGGCCCTTGTTCCTTAGGGACAGCCTGGCAGCAAGATTTCCACGAATATCAAGATGCTGCCCAGGGATATTCTGCCACCTGTGCCAACTCGGGCTGCTTTGAGTGTGCCCACGGAGTTCTTCAAACTGAGATGTGGAACGTGGGTTTGTGGGTTTTCTTTTCCCGGGCAGAAACATTTACAGGACCAGGTAGGCCCTCGGCCCTTTGGGGGAGGCTGGCACGAGGATTTCCACGAAAATCAAGTTTCCGCCCAGGGACAAGCTGCCACCTGTGCCAACTCGGGCTTCTTTGAGAGTGCCCATGGTGCTCTGCAAACTGAGACCAGGAAAGTGGTGTTCTGAGTTTTGTTTTCCGGGCAGAAGCCTTTGTCAGTACCAGGTAGGCCGTTGGCCCTTGGGGGCCAGCTGCCTGCAGGATTTCCACGAATATCAAGATGCCGCCCAGGGACAAGCTGCCACCTGTGCCAACTCGGGCTGCTTTGAGAGTGCCCACAGAGCTCTTCAAACTGAGAGAAAGTATGTGGGGTTATGGGTTTTGTTTTCCAGGGCAGAAGCCTTTGTCAGTACCAAGTAGGCCCTCAGCCCTTAGAGGCAGTCTGCCTGCTGGATTTCCACGCATATCAAGATGCCACCCAGGGACAAGCTGCCACCTGTGCCAACTCGGGCTGCTTTGAGAGTGCCCATGGAGCTCTGCAAAGTGAGACCAGGAACTTGCCTTGGTGAGTTTTCTTTCCCCGGGCAGAAGCATTTGCAGTACCAGGTAGGCTCTCGTAATTCAGGGCCGGCTGCCTCCTGGATTTCCACGAATATCAAGATGCTGCCCAGGGACAAGCTTCCACTTGTGCTAACTCGCGCTGCTTTGAGGGTGCCCACGGAGCTCTGCAAAGTGAGACCAGGAACTTGCCTTGGTGAGTTTTGTTTCCCCGGGCAGAAGCATTTGCAGTACCAGGTAGGCTCTCGTAATTCAGGGCCGGCTGCCTTCTGGATTTCCACGAATATCAAGATGCTGCCCAGGGACAAGCTTCCACTTGTGCTAACTCGCGCTGCTTTGAGGGTGCCCACGGAGCTCTGCAAACTGAGACCAGGATCGTAGGGTTGTGGGTTTTGTTTTCCCGGGCAGAAGCCCCTCTCAGTACCAGGTAGGCCCTTGTTCCTTAGGGGCAGGCTGGCAGCAAGATTTCCACGAATATCAAGATGCTGCCCAGGGACAAGCTGCCACCTGTGCCAACTCGGGCTGCTTTGAGAGTTCCCATGGAGCTCTGCAAACTGGGACCATTAACGTGAGGTGCTGAGTTTTGTTTCTCTGGGCAGAAACATTTGCAGTGCCAGGTAGGCCCTTGGTCTTTAAGGGCTGGCAGCCTGCAGGATTTCCACGAATATCAAGATGCTGCCCAGGGACAAGCTGCCACATGTGCCAACTCGGGCTGCTTTGAGGGTGCCCACGGAGCTCTGCAAACTGAGACCAGAAACGTGGGGTGCTGGGTTTTGTTTCCCCTGGTAGAAGCCTTTGTCAGTACCAGGTCGGCCCTTGGCCCTTGGGGGCCGGCTGCCTGCAGGATTTCCACGAATATCTAGATGCCGCCCAGGAAAAAGCTGCCACCTGTGCCAACTCGGGCTGCTTTGAGAGTGCCCATGGAGCTCTGCAAACTGAGATGTGGAACGTGGGGTGGTGGATTTGGTTTCCCTGGGCAGAAGCCTTTCTCAGTACCAGGAGGGCCCTTGTTCCTCAGGGGCAGTCTGCCGGCTGGATTTCCACGAATATCAAGATGCTGCCCAGGGACAAGCTTCCACTTGTGCCAACTCGCGCTGCTTTGAGGGTGCCCACAGAGCTCTGCAAACTGAGACCAGGAACGTAGGGTTGTGGGTTTTGTTTTCCCGGGCAGAAGCCTCTCTCAGTACCAGGTAGGCCCTTGTTCCTTAGGGGCAGGCAGCCTGCAGGATTTCCACGAATATCAAGATGCTGCCCAGGGACAAGCTGCCACCTGTGCCAACTCGGGCTGCTTTGAGGGTGCCCACGGAGCTCTGCAAACTGAGACCAGAAACGTGGGGTGCTGGGTTTTTTTTCCCCTGGCAGAAGCCTTTGTCAGTACCAGGTCGGCCCTTGGCCCTTGGGGCCGGCTGCCTGCAGGATTTCCACGAATATCAAGATGCTGCCCAGGGACAAGCTGCCACCTGTGCCAACTCGGGCTGCTTTGAGAGTGCCCACGGTGCTCTGCAAACTGAGATGTGGAACGTGGGGTTATGGCTTTTGTTTTCCCGGGCAGAAGCCTTTGTCAGTACCAGGAGGGCCCTTGTTCCTCAGGGGCAGGCTGCCCGCTGGATTTCCACGAATATCAAGATGCTGCCCAGGGACAAGCTGCCACTTGTGCCAACTCGCGCTGCTTTGAGGGTGCCCACGGAGCTCTGCAAACTGAGACCATGAACCTGTGTTGCTGAGTTTTGTTTCTCCGTGCAGAAGCATTTGAAGTGCCAGGTAGGCCCTCGGTCCTTAAGGGCAGGCAGCCTGCTGGATTTCCACGAATATCAAGATGCTGCCCAGGGACAAGCTGCCACCTGTGCCAACTCGGGCTGCTTTGAGAGTGCCCATGGTGCTCTGCAAACTGAGACCAGAAACGTGGTGTTCTGAGTTTTGTTTTCCCGGGCAGAAGCCTTTGTCAGTACCAGGTAGGCCGTTGGCCCTTTGGGGCCAGCTGCCTGCAGGATTTCCACGAATATCAAGATGCCGCCCAGGGACAAGCTGCCACCTGTGCCAACTCGGGCTGCTTTGAGAGTGCCCACAGAGCTCTTCAAACTGAGAGAAAGTATGTGGGGTATGGGTTTTGTTTTCCAGGGCAGAAACCTTTGTCCGTACCAAGGAGGCCCTCAGCACTTAGAGGCAGTCTGCCTGCTGGATTTCCACGCATATCAAGATGCCACCCAGGGACAAGCTGCCACCTGTGCCAACTCGCGCTGCTTTGAGAGTGCCCATGGAGCTCTGCAAAGTGAGACCAGGAACGTGGGGTGCTGAGTTTTGTTTCCCCGGGCAGAAGTATTTGCAGTACCAGGCAGGCTCCCGAAATTCAGGGCCGGCTGCCTCCTGGATTTCCACGAATATCAAGATGCTGCCCAGGGACAAGCTTCCATTTGTGCCAACTCGCGCTGCTTTGAGGGTGCCCACGGAGCTCTGCAAACTGAGACCAGGAACGTAGGGTTGTGGGTTTTGTTTTCCCGGGCAGAAGCCTCTCTCAGTACCAGGTAGGACCTTGGTCCTTAGGGGCAGGCTGGCAGCAAGATTTCCACGAATATCAAGATGCCGCCCAGGGACAAGCTGCCACCTGTGCCAACTCGGGCTGCTTTGAGAGTTCCCATGGAGCTCTGCAAACTGGGACCATTAACGTGAGGTGCTGAGTTTTGTTTCTCTGGGCAGAAACATTTGCAGTGCCAGGTAGGCCCTTGGTCTTTAAGGGCTGGCAGCCTGCAGGATTTCCACGAATATCAAGATGCCGCTCAGGGACAAGCTGCCACCTGTGCCAACTCGGGCTGCTTTGAGGGTGCCCACGGAGCTCTGCAAACTGAGACCAGGAACGTAGGGTTGTGGGTTTTGTTTTCCCGGGCAGAAGCCTTTGTCAGTACCAGGTAGGCCCTTGTTCCTTAGGGGCAGGCTGGCAGCAAGATTTCCACGAATATCAAGATGCTGCCCAGGGACAAGCTGCCACCTGTGCCAACTCGGGCTGCTTTGAGAGTGCCCATGGTGCTCTGCAAACTGAGACCAGAAACGTGGTGTTCTGAGTTTTGTTTCCCCGGGCAGAAGCCTTTGTCAGTACCAGGTAGGCCGTTGGCCCTTGGGGGCCAGCTGCCTGCAGGATTTCCACGAATATCAAGATGCCGCCCAGGGACAAGCTGCCACCTGTGCCAACTCGGGCTACTTTGAGAGTGCCCACAGAGCTCTTCAAACTGAGAGAAAGTATGTGGGGTTATGGGTTTTGTTTTCCAGGGCAGAAGCCTTTGTCAGTACCAAGTAGGCCCTCAGCCCTTAGAGGCAGTCTGCCTGCTGGATTTCCACGCATATCAAGATGCCACCCAGGGACAAGCTGCCACCTGTGCCAACTCGGGCTGCTTTGAGAGTGCCCATGGAGCTCTGCAAAGTGAGACCAGGAACGTGGGGTGCTGAGTTTTGTTTTCCCGGGCAGAAGCATTTGCAGTACCAGGTAGGCTCTCGTAATTCAGTGCCGGCTGCCTCCTGGATTTCCACGAATATCAAGATGCTGCCCAGGGACAAGCTTCCACTTGTGCTAACTCGCGCTGCTTTGAGGGTGCCCACGGAGCTCTGCAAAGTGAGACCAGGAACTTGCCTTGGTGAGTTTTGTTTCCCCGGGCAGAAGCATTTGCAGTACCAGGTAGGCTCTCGTAATTCAGGGCCGGCTGCCTTCTGGATTTCCACGAATATCAAGATGCTGCCCAGGGACAAGCTGCCACTTGTGCTAACTCGCGCTGCTTTGAGGGTGCCCACGGATCTCTGCAAACTGAGACCAGGAACGTAGGGTTGTGGGTTTTGTTTTCCCGGGCAGAAGCCTCTCTCAGTACCAGGTAGGCCCTTGTTCCTTAGGGGCAGGCTGGCAGCAAGATTTCCACGAATATCAAGATGCTGCCCAGGGACAAGCTGCCACCTGTGCCAACTCGGGCTGCTTTGAGAGTTCCCATGGAGCTCTGCAAACTGGGACCATTAACGTGAGGTGCTGAGTTTTGTTTCTCTGGGCAGAAACATTTGCAGTGCCAGGTAGGCCCTTGGTCTTTAAGGGCTGGCAGCCTGCAGGATTTCCACGAATATCAAGATGCTGCCCAGGGACAAGCTGCCACCTGTGCCAACTCGGGCTGCTTTGAGGGTGCCCACGGAGCTCTGCAAACTGAGACCAGAAACGTGGGGTGCTGGGTTTTGTTTCCCCTGGCAGAAGCCTTTGTCAGTACCAGGTTGGCCCTTGGCCCTTGGGGGCCGGCTGCCTGCAGGATTTCCACGAATATCTAGATGCCGCCCAGGAAAAAGCTGCCACCTGTGCCAACTCGGGCTGCTTTGAGAGTGCCCATGGAGCTCTGCAAACTGAGCTGTGGAACGTGGGGTGGTGGATTTGGTTTCCCTGGGCAGAAGCCTTTCTCAGTACCAGGAGGGCCCTTGTTCCTCAGGGGCAGGCTGCCGGCTGGATTTCCACGAATATCAAGATGCTGCCCAGGGACAAGCTGCCACTTGTGCCAACTCGCGCTGCTTTGAGGGTGCCCATGGAGCTCTGCAAACTGAGACCAGGAACGTAGGATTGTGGGTTTTGTATTCCCGGGCAGAAGCCTCTCTCAGTACCAGGTCGGCCCTTGGCCCTTGGGGGCCGGCTGCCTGCAGGATTTCCACGAATATCAAGATGCCGCCCAGGGACAAACTGCCACCTGTGCCAACTCGTGCTGCTTTGAGAGTGCCCATGGAGCTCTGCAAACTGAGATGTGGAACGTGGGGTTGTGGGTTTTGTTTTCCCGGGCAGAAGCCTCTCTCAGTACCAGGAGGGCCCTTGTTCATCAGGGGCAGGCTGGCGGCTCAATTTCCACGAATATCAAGATGCTGCCCAGGGACAAGCTGCCACTTGTGCCAACTCGGGCTGCATTGAGAGTGCCCACGGAGCTCTGCAAACTGAGACCAGGAACGTAGGATTGTGGGTTTTGTTTTCCCGGGCAGAAGCCTCTCTCAGTGCCAGGTAGGCCCTTGTTCCTTAGGGGCAGGCTGGCAGGAAGATTTCCACGAATATCAAGATGCTGCCCAGGGACAAGCTGCCACCTGTGCCAACTCGGGCTGCTTTGAGAGTGCCCATGGAGCTCTGCAAACTGAGACCATGAACCTGGGGTGCTGAGTTTTGTTTCTCCGGGCAGAAGCATTTGCAGTGCCAGGTAGGCCCTTGGTCTTTAAGGGCAGGCAGCCTGCTGGATTTCCATGAATATCAAGATGCTGCCAAAGGACAAGCTGCCACCTGTGCCAACTCGCGCTGCTTTGAGGGTGCCCACGGAGCTCTGCAAACTGAGACCAGGAACGTAGGGTTGTGGGTTTTGTTTTCCCGGGCAGAAGCCTCTCTCAGTACCAGGTAGGCCCTTGTTCCTTAGGGGCAGGCTGGCAGCAAGATTTCCACGAATATCAAGATGCTGCCCAGGGACAAGCTGCCACCTGTGCCAACTCGGGCTGCTTTGAGAGTTCCCATGGAGCTCTGCAAACTGGGACCATTAACGTGAGGTGCTGAGTTTTGTTTCTCTGGGCAGAAACATTTGCAGTGCCAGGTAGGCCCTTGGTATTTAAGGGCAGGCAGCCTGCTGGATTTCCATGAATATCAAGATGCTGCCAAAGGACAAGCTGCCACCTGTGCCAACTCGGGCTGCTTTGAGAGTGCCCTTGGAGCTCTGCAAAGTGAGACCAGGAACGTGGGTTGCTGGGTTTTGTTTTCCCGGGCAGAAGACTTTGTCAGTACCAGGTCGGCCCTTGACCCTTGGGGGCCAGCTGCCTGCAGGATTTCCACGAATATCAAGATGCTGCCCAGGGACAAGCTGCCACCTGTGCCAACTCGGGCTGCTTTGAGAGTGCCCACGGAGCTCTTCAAACTGAGAGAAAGTATGTGGGGTTATGGGTTTTGTTTTCCCGGGCAGAAGCCTTTGTGAGTACCAAGAAGCCCCTGAGCCCTTAGAGGCAGTCTGCCTGCAGGATTTCCCCGAATATCAAGATGCCGCCCAGGGACAAGCTGCCACCTGTGCCAACTCGGGCTGCTTTGAGAGTGCCCATGGAGCTCTGCGAAGTTCGACCAGGAACTTGCCTTGGTGAGTTTTGTTTCCCCGGGCAGAAGTATTTGCAGTACAAGGCAGGCTCTCGTAATTCAGGGCCGGCTGCCTCCTGGATTTCCACGAATATCAAGATGCTGCCCAGGGACAAGCTGCCACTTGTGCCAACTCGCGCTGCTTTGAGGGTGCCCACGGAGCTCTGCAAACTGAGACCAGGAACGTAGGGTTGTGGGTTTTGTTTTCCCGGGCAGAAGCCTCTCTCAGTACCAGGTAGGCCCTTGTTCCTTAGGGGCAGGCTGGCAGTAAGATTTCCACGAATATCAAGATGCTGCCCAGGGACAAGCTGCCACCTGTGCCAACTCGGGCTGCTTTGAGAGTTCCCATGGAGCTCTGCAAACTGGGACCTTTAACGTGAGGTGCTGAGTTTTGTTTCTCTGGGCAGAAACATTTGCAGTGCCAGGTAGGCCCTTGGCATTTAAGGGCAGGCAGCCTGCTGGATTTCCATGAATATCAAGATGCTGCCAAAGGACAAGCTGCCACCTGTGCCAACTCGCGCTGCTTTGAGAGTGCCCATGGTGCTCTGCAAACTGAGACCAGAAACGTGGGGTGCTGGGTTTTGTTTTCCAGAGCAGAAGCCTTTGTCAGTACCAGGTAGGCCCTTGGCCCTTGGGGGCCGGCTGCCTGCAGGATTTCCACGAATATCAAGATGCCGCCCAGGGACAAGCTGCCACCTGTGCCAACTCGGGCTGCTTTGAGGGTGCCCACGGAGCTCTGCAAACTGAGATGTGGAACGTGGGGTTATGGCTTTTGTTTTCCCGGGCAGAAGCCTTTGTCAGTACCAGGAGGGCCCTTGTTCCTCAGGGGCAGTCTGCCGGCTGGATTTCCACGAATATCAAGATGCTGCCCAGGGACAAGCTGCCACTTGTGCCAACTCGCGCTGCTTTGGGGGTGCCCACGGAGCTCTGCAAACTGAGACCAGGAACGTAGGGTTGTGGGTTTTGTTTTCCCGGGCAGAAGCCTTTGTCAGTGCCAGGTAGGCCCTTGTTCCTCAGGGGCAGGCTGGCAGCAAGATTTCCACGAATATCAAGATGCCGCCCAGGGACAAGCTGCCACCTGTGCCAACTCGGGCTGCTTTGAGAGTGCCCATGGAGCTCTGCGAAGTTCGACCAGGAACTTGCCTTGGTGAGTTTTGTTTCCCCGGGCAGAAGTATTTGCAGTACCAGGCAGGCTCTCGGAACTTCAGGGCCGGCTGCCTCCTGGATTTCCACGAATATCAAGATGCTGCCCAGGGACAAGCTGCCACTTGTGCCAACTCGCGCTGCTTTGAGGGTGCCCACGGAGCTCTGCAAACTGAGACCAGGAACGTAGGGTTGTGGGTTTTGTTTTCCCGGGCAGAAGCCTCTCTCAGTACCAGGTAGGCCCTTGTTCCTTAGGGGCAGGCTGGCAGCAAGATTTCCACGAATATCAAGATGCTGCCCAGGGACAAGCTGCCACCTGTGCCAACTCGGGCTGCTTTGAGAGTTCCCATGGAGCTCTGCAAACTGGGACCATTAACGTGAGGTGCTGAGTTTTGTTTCTCTGGGCAGAAACATTTGCAGTGCCAGGTAGGCCCTTGGTATTTAAGGGCAGGCAGCCTGCTGGATTTCCATGAATATCAAGATGCTGCCAAAGGACAAGCTGCCACCTGTGCCAACTCGCGCTGCTTTGAGAGTGCCCATGGTGCTCTGCAAACTGAGACCAGAAACGTGGGCTGCTGGGTTTTGTTTTCCAGAGCAGAAGCCTTTGTCAGTACCAGGTAGGCCCTTGGCCCTTGGGGGCAGTCTGCCTGCAGGATTTCCACGAATATCAAGATGCCGCCCAGGGACAAGCTGCCACCTGTGCCAACTCGGGCTGCTTTGAGGGTGCCCATGGAGCTCTGCAAACTGAGATGTGGAACGTGGGGTTATGGGTTTTGTTTTCCCGGGCAGAAGCCTTTGTCAGTACCAGGAGGGCCCTTGTTCCACAGGGGCAGTCTGCCGGCTGGATTTCCACGAATATCAAGATGCTGCCCAGAGAAAAGCTGCCACTTGTGCCAACTCGCGCTGCTTTGAGGGTGCCCACGGAGCTCTGCAAACTGAGACCAGGAACGTAGGGTTGTGGGTTTTGTTTTCCCGGGCAGAAGCCTTTGTCAGTGCCAGGTAGGCCCTTGTTCCTTAGGGGCAGGCTGGCAGCAAGATTTCCACGAATATCAAGATGCTGCCCAGGGACAAGCTGCCACCTGTGCCAACTCGGGCTGCTTTGAGAGTGCCCACGGAGCTCTGCAAACTGAGACCATGAACCTGGGGTGCTGAGTTTTGTTTCCCCGGGCAGAAGCCTTTGTCAGTCCCAGGTAGGCCCTCGGTCCTTAAGGGCAGGCAGCCTGCTGGAATTCCACGAATATCAAGATGCTGCCCAGGGACAAGCTGCCACCTGTGCTAACTCGCGCTGCTTTGAGAGTGCCCATGGTGCTCTGCAAACTGAGACCAGAAACGTGGGGTTATGGGTTTTGTTTTCCCGGGCAGAAGCCTTTGTCAGTACCAGGTAGGCCGTTGGCCCTTGGGGGCCAGCTGCCTGCAGGATTTCCACGAATATCAAGATGCCGCCCAGGGACAAGCTGCCACCTGTGCCAACTCGGGCTGCTTTGAGAGTGCCCACAGAGCTCTTCAAACTGAGAGAAAGTATGTGGGGTTATGGGTTTTGTTTTCCAGGGCAGAAGCCTTTGTCAGTACCAAGTAGGACCTCAGCCCTTAGAGGCAGTCTGCCTGCTGGATTTCCACGCATATCAAGATGCCACCGAGGGACAAGCTGCCACCTGTGCCAACTCGGGCTGCTTTGAGAGTGCCCATGGAGCTCTGCGAAGTTCGACCAGGAACTTGCCTTGGTGAGTTTTGTTTCCCCGGGCAGAAGCATTTGCAGTACCAGGTAGGCTCTCGTAATTCAGGGCGGCTGCCACCTGGATTTCCACGAATATCAAGATGCCGCCCAGGGACAAGCTTCCACTTGTGCCAACTCGGGCTGCTTTGAGAGTGCCCATGGAGCTCTGCGAAGTTCGACCAGGAACTTGCCTTGGTGAGTTTTGTTTCCCCGGGCAGAAGCATTTGCAGTACCAGGTAGGCTCTCGTAATTCAGGGCGGCTGCCACCTGGATTTCCACGAATATCAAGATGCTGCCCAGGGACAAGCTGCCACCTGTGCTAACTCGCGCTGCTTTGAGAGTGCCCATGGTGCTCTGCAAACTGAGACCAGAAACGTGGGGTTATGGGTTTTGTTTTCCCGGGCAGAAGCCTTTGTCAGTACCAGGTAGGCCGTTGGCCCTTGGGGGCCAGCTGCCTGCAGGATTTCCACGAATATCAAGATGCCGCCCAGGGACAAGCTGCCACCTGTGCCAACTCGGGCTGCTTTGAGAGTGCCCACAGAGCTCTTCAAACTGAGAGAAAGTATGTGGGGTTATGGGTTTTGTTTTCCAGGGCAGAAGCCTTTGTCAGTACCAAGTAGGACCTCAGCCCTTAGAGGCAGTCTGCCTGCTGGATTTCCACGCATATCAAGATGCCACCCAGGGACAAGCTGCCACCTGTGCCAACTCGGGCTGCTTTGAGAGTGCCCATGGAGCTCTGCGAAGTTCGACCAGGAACTTGCCTTGGTGAGTTTTGTTTCCCCGGGCAGAAGCATTTGCAGTACCAGGTAGGCTCTCGTAATTCAGGGCGGCTGCCACCTGGATTTCCACGAATATCAAGATGCCGCCCAGGGACAAGCTTCCACTTGTGCCAACTCGGGCTGCTTTGAGAGTGCCCATGGAGCTCTGCGAAGTTCGACCAGGAACTTGCCTTGGTGAGTTTTGTTTCCCCGGGCAGAAGTATTTGCAGTACAAGGCAGGCTCTCGGAACTTCAGGGCCGGCTGCCTCCTGGATTTCCACGAATATCAAGATGCTGCCCAGGGACAAGCTGCCACTTGTGCCAACTCGCGCTGCTTTGAGGGTGCCCACGGAGCTCTGCAAACTGAGACCAGGAACGTAGGGTTGTGGGTTTTGTTTTCCCGGGCAGAAGCCTCTCTCAGTACCAGGTAGGCCCTTGTTCCTTAGGGGCAGGCTGGCAGCAAGATTTCCACGAATATCAAGATGCTGCCCAGGGACAAGCTGCCACCTGTGCCAACTCGGGCTGCTTTGAGAGTTCCCATGGAGCTCTGCAAACTGGGACCATTAACGTGAGGTGCTGAGTTTTGTTTCTCTGGGCAGAAACATTTGCAGTGCCAGGTAGGCCCTTGGTATTTAAGGGCAGGCAGCCTGCTGGATTTCCATGAATATCAAGATGCTGCCAAAGGACAAGCTGCCACCTGTGCCAACTCGCGCTGCTTTGAGAGTGCCCATGGTGCTCTGCAAACTGAGACCAGAAACGTGGGCAGCTGGGTTTTGTTTTCCAGAGCAGAAGCCTTTGTCTGTACCAGGTAGGCCCTTGGCCCTTGGGGGCCAGCTGCCTGCAGGATTTCCACGAATATCAAGATGCCGCCCAGGGACAAGCTGCCACCTGTGCCAACTCGGGCTGCTTTGAGGGTGCCCACGGAGCTCTGCAAACTGAGATGTGGAACGTGGGGTTATGGGTTTTGTTTTCCCGGGCAGAAGCCTTTGTCAGTACCAGGAGGGCCCTTGTTCCACAGGGGAAGTCTGCCGGCTGGATTTCCACGAATATCAAGATGCTGCCCAGGGAAAAGCTGCCACTTGTGCCAACTCGCGCTGCTTTGGGGGTGCCCACGGAGCTCTGCAAACTGAGACCAGGAACGTAGGGTTGTGGGTTTTGTTTTCCCGGGCAGAAGCCTTTGTCAGTGCCAGGTAGGCCCTTGTTCCTTAGGGGCAGGCTGGCAGCAAGATTTCCACGAATATCAAGATGCTGCCCAGGGACAAGCTGCCACCTGTGCCAACTCGGGCTGCTTTGAGAGTGCCCACGGAGCTCTTCAAACTGAGAGAAAGTATGTGGGGTTATGGGTTTTGTTTTCCCGGGCAGAAGCCTTGGTCAGTACGAAGTAGGCCCTCAGCCCTTAGAAGCAGTCTGCCTGCTGGATTTCCACGCATATCAAGATGCCACCCAGGGACAAGCTGCCACCTGTGCCTACTCGGGCTGCTTTGAGAGTGCCCATGGAGCTCTGCAAAGTTAGGCCAGGAACCTGGGGTGCTGAGGTTTGTTTCTCCGGGCAGAAGCATTTGCAGTGCCAGGTAGGCCCTCGGTCCTTAAGGGCAGGCAGCCTGCTGGATTTCCACGAATATCAAGATGCTGCCCAGGGACAAGCTGCCACCTGTGCCAACTCGCGCTGCTTTGAGAGTGCCCATGGTGCTCTGCAAACTGAGACCAGAAACGTGGGGTGCTGGGTTTTGTTTTCCAGGGCAGAAGCCTTTGTCAGTACCAAGTAGGCCCTTGTTCCTTAGGGACAGCCTGACAGCAAGATTTCCCTGAATATCAAGATGCTGCCCAGGGATATTCTGCCACCTGTGCCAACTCGGGCTTCTTTGAGAGTGCCCATGGGGCTCTAAAAACTGAGACCAGGAAAGTGGTGTTCTGAGTTTTGTTTTCCCGGGCAGAAGCCTTTGTCAGTACCAGGTAGGCCGTTGGCCCTTGGGGGCCAGCTGCCTGCAGGATTTCCACGAATATCAAGATGCCGCCCAGGGACAAGCTGCCACCTGTGCCAACTCGGGCTGCTTTGAGAGTGCCCACAGAGCTCTTCAAACTGAGAGAAAGTATGTGGGGTTATGGGTTTTGTTTTCCAGGGCAGAAGCCTTTGTCAGTACCAAGTAGGACCTCAGCCCTTAGAGGCAGTCTGCCTGCTGGATTTCCACGCATATCAAGATGCCACCCAGGGACAAGCTGCCACCTGTGCCAACTCGGGCTGCTTTGAGAGTGCCCATGGAGCTCTGCGAAGTTCGACCAGGAACTTGCCTTGGTGAGTTTTGTTTCCCCGGGCAGAAGTATTTGCAGTACAAGGCAGGCTCTCGGAACTTCAGGGCCGGCTGCCTCCTGGATTTCCACGAATATCAAGATGCTGCCCAGGGACAAGCTGCCACTTGTGCCAACTCGCGCTGCTTTGAGGGTGCCCACGGAGCTCTGCAAACTGAGACCAGGAACGTAGGGTTGTGGGTTTTGTTTTCCCGGGCAGAAGCCTCTCTCAGTACCAGGTAGGCCCTTGTTCCTTAGGGGCAGGCTGGCAGCAAGATTTCCACGAATATCAAGATGCTGCCCAGGGACAAGCTGCCACCTGTGCCAACTCGGGCTGCTTTGAGAGTTCCCATGGAGCTCTGCAAACTGGGACCATTAACGTGAGGTGCTGAGTTTTGTTTCTCTGGGCAGAAACATTTGCAGTGCCAGGTAGGCCCTTGGTATTTAAGGGCAGGCAGCCTGCTGGATTTCCATGAATATCAAGATGCTGCCAAAGGACAAGCTGCCACCTGTGCCAACTCGCGCTGCTTTGAGAGTGCCCATGGAGCTCTGCAAAGTGAGACCAGGAACTTGCCTTGGTGAGTTTTGTTTCCCCGGGCAGAAGCATTTGCAGTACCAGGTAGGCTCTCGTAATTCAGGGCCGGCTGCCTCCTGGATTTCCACGAATATCAAGATGCTGCCCAGGGACAAGCTTCCACTTGTGCTAACTCGCGCTGCTTTGAGGGTGCCCACGGAGCTCTGCAAAGTGAGACCAGGAACTTGCCTTGGGAGTTTTGTTTCCCCGGGCAGAAGCATTTGCAGTACCAGGTAGGCTCTCGTAATTCAGGGCCGGCTGCCTTCTGGATTTCCACGAATATCAAGATGCTGCCCAGGGACAAGCTTCCACTTGTGCTAACTCGCGCTGCTTTGAGGGTGCCCACGGAGCTCTGCAAACTGAGACCAGGATCGTAGGGTTGTGGGTTTTGTTTTCCCGGGCAGAAGCCTCTCTCAGTACCAGGTAGGCCCTTGTTCCTTAGGGGCAGGCTGGCAGCAAGATTTCCACGAATATCAAGATGCTGCCCAGGGACAAGCTGCCACCTGTGCCAACTCGGGCTGCTTTGAGAGTTCCCATGGAGCTCTGCAAACTGGGACCATTAACGTGAGGTGCTGAGTTTTGTTTCTCTGGGCAGAAACATTTGCAGTGCCAGGTAGGCCCTTGGTCTTTAAGGGCTGGCAGCCTGCAGGATTTCCACGAATATCTAGATGCCGCCCAGGAAAAAGCTGCCACCTGTGCCAACTCGGGCTGCTTTGAGGGTGCCCATGGAGCTCTGCAAACTGAGATGTGGAACGTGGGGTGGTGGATTTGGTTTCCCTGGGTAGAAGCCTTTCTCAGTACCAGGAGGGCCCTTGTTCCTCAGGGGCAGTCTGCCGGCTGGATTTCCACGAATATCAAGATGCTGCCCAGGGACAAGCTTCCACTTGTGCCAACTCGCGCTGCTTTGAGGGTGCCCACAGAGCTCTGCAAACTGAGACCAGGAACGTAGGGTTGTGGGTTTTGTTTTCCCGGGCAGAAGCCTCTCTCAGTACCAGGTAGGCCCTTGTTCCTTAGGGGCAGGCAGCCTGCAGGATTTCCACGAATATCAAGATGCTGCCCAGGGACAAGCTGCCACCTGTGCCAACTCGGGCTGCTTTGAGGGTGCCCACGGAGCTCTGCAAACTGAGACCAGAAACGTGGGGTGCTGGGTTTTTTTTCCCCTTGCAGAAGCCTTTGTCAGTACCAGGTCGGCCCTTGGCCCTTGGGGCCGGCTGCCTGCAGGATTTCCACGAATATCAAGATGCTGCCCAGGGACAAGCTGCCACCTGTGCCAACTCGGGCTGCTTTGAGAGTGCCCACGGTGCTCTGCAAACTGAGATGTGGAACGTGGGGTTATGGCTTTTGTTTTCCAGGGCAGAAGCCTTTGTCAGTACCAGGAGGGCCCTTGTTCCTCAGGGGCAGGCTGCCCGCTGGATTTCCACGAATATCAAGATGCTGCCCAGGGACAAGCTGCCACTTGTGCCAACTCGCGCTGCTTTGAGGGTGCCCACGGAGCTCTGCAAACTGAGACCATGAACCTGTGTTGCTGAGTTTTGTTTCTCCGTGCAGAAGCATTTGAAGTGCCAGGTAGGCCCTCGGTCCTTAAGGGCAGGCAGCCTGCTGGATTTCCACGAATATCAAGATGCTGCGCAGGGACAAGCTGCCACCTGTGCCAACTCACGCTGCTTTGAGAGTGCCCATGGTGCTCTGCAAACTGAGACCAGAAACGTGGTGTTCTGAGTTTTGTTTTCCCGGGCAGAAGCCTTTGTCAGTACCAGGTAGGCCGTTGGCCCTTTGGGGCCAGCTGCCTGCAGGATTTCCACGAATATCAAGATGCCGCCCAGGGACAAGCTGCCACCTGTGCCAACTCGGGCTGCTTTGAGAGTGCCCACAGAGCTCTTCAAACTGAGAGAAAGTATGTGGGGTATGGGTTTTGTTTTCCAGGGCAGAAGCCTTTGTCCGTACCAAGGAGGCCCTCAGCACTTAGAGGCAGTCTGCCTGCTGGATTTCCACGCATATCAAGATGCCACCCAGGGACAAGCTGCCACCTGTGCCAACTCGCGCTGCTTTGAGAGTGCCCATGGAGCTCTGCATAGTGAGACCAGGAACGTGGGGTGCTGAGTTTTGTTTCCCCGGGCAGAAGTATTTGCAGTACCAGGCAGGCTCCCGAAATTCAGGGCCGGCTGCCTCCTGGATTTCCACGAATATCAAGATGCTGCCCAGGGACAAGCTTCCATTTGTGCCAACTCGCGCTGCTTTGAGGGTGCCCACGGAGCTCTGCAAACTGAGACCAGGAACGTAGGGTTGTGGGTTTTCTTTTCCCGGGCAGAAGCCTCTCTCAGTACCAGGTAGGACCTTGGTCCTTAGGGGCAGGCTGGCAGCAAGATTTCCACGAATATCAAGATGCCGCCCAGGGACAAGCTGCCACCTGTGCCAACTCGGGCTGCTTTGAGAGTTCCCATGGAGCTCTGCAAACTGGGACCATTAACGTGAGGTGCTGAGTTTTGTTTCTCTGGGCAGAAACATTTGCAGTGCCAGGTAGGCCCTTGGTCTTTAAGGGCTGGCAACCTGCAGGATTTCCACGAATATCAAGATGCCGCCCAGGGACAAGCTGCCACCTGTGCCAACTCGGGCTGCTTTGAGGGTGCCCACGGAGCTCTGCAAACTGAGACCAGGAACGTAGGGTTGTGGGTTTTGTTTTCCCGGGCAGAAGCCTTTGTCAGTGCCAGGTAGGCCCTTGTTCCTTAGGGGCAGGCTGGCAGCAAGATTTCCACGAATATCAAGATGCTGCCCAGGGACAAGCTGCCACCTGTGCCAACTCGGGCTGCTTTGAGAGTGCCCACGGAGCTCTTCAAACTGAGAGAAAGTATGTGGGGTTATGGGTTTTGTTTTCCCGGGCAGAAGCCTTGGTCAGTACGAAGTAGGCCCTCAGCCCTTAGAAGCAGTCTGCCTGCTGGATTTCCACGCATATCAAGATGCCACCCAGGGACAAGCTGCCACCTGTGCCTACTCGGGCTGCTTTGAGAGTGCCCATGGAGCTCTGCAAAGTTAGGCCAGGAACCTGGGGTGCTGAGGTTTGTTTCTCCGGGCAGAAGCATTTGCAGTGCCAGGTAGGCCCTCGGTCCTTAAGGGCAGGCAGCCTGCTGGATTTCCACGAATATCAAGATGCTGCCCAGGGACAAGCTGCCACCTGTGCCAACTCGCGCTGCTTTGAGAGTGCCCATGGTGCTCTGCAAACTGAGACCAGAAACGTGGGGTGCTGGGTTTTGTTTTCCAGGGCAGAAGCCTTTGTCAGTACCAAGTAGGCCCTTGTTCCTTAGGGACAGCCTGACAGCAAGATTTCCCTGAATATCAAGATGCTGCCCAGGGATATTCTGCCACCTGTGCCAACTCGGGCTTCTTTGAGAGTGCCCATGGGGCTCTAAAAACTGAGACCAGGAAAGTGGTGTTCTGAGTTTTGTTTTCCCGGGCAGAAGCCTTTGTCAGTACCAGGTAGGCCGTTGGCCCTTGGGGGCCAGCTGCCTGCAGGATTTCCACGAATATCAAGATGCCGCCCAGGGACAAGCTGCCACCTGTGCCAACTCGGGCTGCTTTGAGAGTGCCCACAGAGCTCTTCAAACTGAGAGAAAGTATGTGGGGTTATGGGTTTTGTTTTCCAGGGCAGAAGCCTTTGTCAGTACCAAGTAGGACCTCAGCCCTTAGAGGCAGTCTGCCTGCTGGATTTCCACGCATATCAAGATGCCACCCAGGGACAAGCTGCCACCTGTGCCAACTCGGGCTGCTTTGAGAGTGCCCATGGAGCTCTGCGAAGTTCGACCAGGAACTTGCCTTGGTGAGTTTTGTTTCCCCGGGCAGAAGTATTTGCAGTACAAGGCAGGCTCTCGGAACTTCAGGGCCGGCTGCCTCCTGGATTTCCACGAATATCAAGATGCTGCCCAGGGACAAGCTGCCACTTGTGCCAACTCGCGCTGCTTTGAGGGTGCCCACGGAGCTCTGCAAACTGAGACCAGGAACGTAGGGTTGTGGGTTTTGTTTTCCCGGGCAGAAGCCTCTCTCAGTACCAGGTAGGCCCTTGTTCCTTAGGGGCAGGCTGGCAGCAAGATTTCCACGAATATCAAGATGCTGCCCAGGGACAAGCTGCCACCTGTGCCAACTCGGGCTGCTTTGAGAGTTCCCATGGAGCTCTGCAAACTGGGACCATTAACGTGAGGTGCTGAGTTTTGTTTCTCTGGGCAGAAACATTTGCAGTGCCAGGTAGGCCCTTGGTATTTAAGGGCAGGCAGCCTGCTGGATTTCCATGAATATCAAGATGCTGCCAAAGGACAAGCTGCCACCTGTGCCAACTCGGCTGCTTTGAGAGTGCCCATGGAGCTCTGCAAAGTGAGACCAGGAACTTGCCTTGGTGAGTTTTGTTTCCCTGGGCAGAAGCATTTGCAGTACCAGGTAGGCTCTCGTAATTCAGGGCCGGCTGCCTCCTGGATTTCCACGAATATCAAGATGCTGCCCAGGGACAAGCTTCCACTTGTGCCAACTCGGGCTGCTTTGAGGGTGCCCACGGAGCTCTGCAAACTGAGACCAGAAACGTGGGGTGCTGGGTTTTGTTTCCCCTGGCAGAAGACTTTGTCAGTACCAGGTCGGCCCTTGGCCCTTGGGGGCCGGCTGCCTGCAGGATTTCCACGAATATCAAGATGCTGCCCAGGGACAAGCTGCCACCTGTGCCAACTCGCGCTGCTTTGAGGGTGCCCACGGAGCTCTGCAAACTGAGACCAGGAACGTAGGGTTGTGGGTTTTGTTTTCCCGGGCAGAAGCCTTTGTCAGTGCCAGGTAGGCCCTTGTTCCTTAGGGGCAGGCTGGCAGCAAGATTTCCACGAATATCAAGATGCTGCCCAGGGACAAGCTGCCACCTGTGCCAACTCGGGCTGCTTTGAGAGTGCCCACGGAGCTCTGCAAACTGAGACCATGAACCTGGGGTGCTGAGTTTTGTTTCCCCGGGCAGAAGCCTTTGTCAGTCCCAGGTAGGCCCTCGGTCCTTAAGGGCAGGCAGCCTGCTGGAATTCCACGAATATCAAGATGCTGCCCAGGGACAAGCTGCCACCTGTGCTAACTCGCGCTGCTTTGAGAGTGCCCATGGTGCTCTGCAAACTGAGACCAGAAACGTGGGGTTATGGGTTTTGTTTTCCCGGGCAGAAGCCTTTGTCAGTACCAGGTAGGCCGTTGGCCCTTGGGGGCCAGCTGCCTGCAGGATTTCCACGAATATCAAGATGCCGCCCAGGGACAAGCTGCCACCTGTGCCAACTCGGGCTGCTTTGAGAGTGCCCACAGAGCTCTTCAAACTGAGAGAAAGTATGTGGGGTTATGGGTTTTGTTTTCCAGGGCAGAAGCCTTTGTCAGTACCAAGTAGGACCTCAGCCCTTAGAGGCAGTCTGCCTGCTGGATTTCCACGCATATCAAGATGCCACCGAGGGACAAGCTGCCACCTGTGCCAACTCGGGCTGCTTTGAGAGTGCCCATGGAGCTCTGCGAAGTTCGACCAGGAACTTGCCTTGGTGAGTTTTGTTTCCCCGGGCAGAAGCATTTGCAGTACCAGGTAGGCTCTCGTATTCAGGGCGGCTGCCACCTGGATTTCCACGAATATCAAGATGCCGCCCAGGGACAAGCTTCCACTTGTGCCAACTCGGGCTGCTTTGAGAGTGCCCATGGAGCTCTGCGAAGTTCGACCAGGAACTTGCCTTGGTGAGTTTTGTTTCCCCGGGCAGAAGCATTTGCAGTACCAGGTAGGCTCTCGTAATTCAGGGCGGCTGCCACCTGGATTTCCACGAATATCAAGATGCTGCCCAGGGACAAGCTGCCACCTGTGCTAACTCGCGCTGCTTTGAGAGTGCCCATGGTGCTCTGCAAACTGAGACCAGAAACGTGGGGTTATGGGTTTTGTTTTCCCGGGCAGAAGCCTTTGTCAGTACCAGGTAGGCCGTTGGCCCCTTGGGGGCCAGCTGCCTGCAGGATTTCCACGAATATCAAGATGCCGCCCAGGGACAAGCTGCCACCTGTGCCAACTCGGGCTGCTTTGAGAGTGCCCACAGAGCTCTTCAAACTGAGAGAAAGTATGTGGGGTTATGGGTTTTGTTTTCCAGGGCAGAAGCCTTTGTCAGTACCAAGTAGGACCTCAGCCCTTAGAGGCAGTCTGCCTGCTGGATTTCCACGCATATCAAGATGCCACCCAGGACAAGCTGCCACCTGTGCCAACTCGGGCTGCTTTGAGAGTGCCCATGGAGCTCTGCGAAGTTCGACCAGGAACTTGCCTTGGTGAGTTTTGTTTCCCCGGGCAGAAGCATTTGCAGGTACCAGGTAGGCTCTCGTAATTCAGGGCGGCTGCCACCTGGATTTCCACGAATATCAAGATGCCGCCCAGGGACAAGCTTCCACTTGTGCCAACTCGGGCTGCTTTGAGAGTGCCCATGGAGCTCTGCGAAGTTCGACCAGGAACTTGCCTTGGTGAGTTTTGTTTCCCCGGGCAGAAGTATTTGCAGTACAAGGCAGGCTCTCGGAACTTCAGGGCCGGCTGCCTCCTGGATTTCCACGAATATCAAGATGCTGCCCAGGGACAAGCTGCCACTTGTGCCAACTCGCGCTGCTTTGAGGGTGCCCACGGAGCTCTGCAAACTGAGACCAGGAACGTAGGGTTGTGGGTTTTGTTTTCCCGGGCAGAAGCCTCTCTCAGTACCAGGTAGGCCCTTGTTCCTTAGGGGCAGGCTGGCAGCAAGATTTCCACGAATATCAAGATGCTGCCCAGGGACAAGCTGCCACCTGTGCCAACTCGGGCTGCTTTGAGAGTTCCCATGGAGCTCTGCAAACTGGGGACCATTAACGTGAGGTGCTGAGTTTTGTTTCTCTGGGCAGAAACATTTGCAGTGCCAGGTAGGCCCTTGGTATTTAAGGGCAGGCAGCTGCTGGATTTCCATGAATATCAAGATGCTGCCAAAGGACAAGCTGCCACCTGTGCCAACTCGCGCTGCTTTGAGAGTGCCCATGGTGCTCTGCAAACTGAGACCAGAAACGTGGGCAGCTGGGTTTTGTTTTCCAGAGCAGAAGCCTTTGTCTGTACCAGGTAGGCCCTTGGCCCTTGGGGGCCAGCTGCCTGCAGGATTTCCACGAATATCAAGATGCCGCCCAGGGACAAGCTGCCACCTGTGCCAACTCGGGCTGCTTTGAGGGTGCCCACGGAGCTCTGCAAACTGAGATGTGGAACGTGGGGGTTATGGGTTTTGTTTTCCCGGGCAGAAGCCTTTGTCAGTACCAGGAGGGCCCTTGTTCCACAGGGGAAGTCTGCCGGCTGGATTTCCACGAATATCAAGATGCTGCCCAGGGAAAAGCTGCCACTTGTGCCAACTCGCGCTGCTTTGGGGGTGCCCACGGAGCTCTGCAAACTGAGACCAGGAACGTAGGGTTGTGGGTTTTGTTTTCCCGGGCAGAAGCCTTTGTCAGTGCCAGGTAGGCCCTTGTTCCTTAGGGGCAGGCTGGCAGCAAGATTTCCACGAATATCAAGATGCTGCCCAGGGACAAGCTGCCACCTGTGCCAACTCGGGCTGCTTTGAGAGTGCCCACGGAGCTCTTCAAACTGAGAGAAAGTATGTGGGGTTATGGGTTTTGTTTTCCCGGGCAGAAGCCTTGGTCAGTACGAAGTAGGCCCTCAGCCCTTAGAAGCAGTCTGCCTGCTGGATTTCCACGCATATCAAGATGCCACCCAGGGACAAGCTGCCACCTGTGCCTACTCGGGCTGCTTTGAGAGTGCCCATGGAGCTCTGCAAAGTTAGGCCAGGAACCTGGGGTGCTGAGGTTTGTTTCTCCGGGCAGAAGCATTTGCAGTGCCAGGTAGGCCCTCGGTCCTTAAGGGCAGGCAGCCTGCTGGATTTCCACGAATATCAAGATGCTGCCCAGGGACAAGCTGCCACCTGTGCCAACTCGCGCTGCTTTGAGAGTGCCCATGGTGCTCTGCAAACTGAGACCAGAAACGTGGGGTGCTGGGTTTTGTTTTCCAGGGCAGAAGCCTTTGTCAGTACCAAGTAGGCCCTTGTTCCTTAGGGACAGCCTGACAGCAAGATTTCCCTGAATATCAAGATGCTGCCCAGGGATATTCTGCCACCTGTGCCAACTCGGGCTTCTTTGAGAGTGCCCATGGGGCTCTAAAAACTGAGACCAGGAAAGTGGTGTTCTGAGTTTTGTTTTCCCGGGCAGAAGCCTTTGTCAGTACCAGGTAGGCCGTTGGCCCTTGGGGGCCAGCTGCCTGCAGGATTTCCACGAATATCAAGATGCCGCCCAGGGACAAGCTGCCACCTGTGCCAACTCGGGCTGCTTTGAGAGTGCCCACAGAGCTCTTCAAACTGAGAGAAAGTATGTGGGGTTATGGGTTTTGTTTTCCAGGGCAGAAGCCTTTGTCAGTACCAAGTAGGACCTCAGCCCTTAGAGGCAGTCTGCCTGCTGGATTTCCACGCATATCAAGATGCCACCCAGGGACAAGCTGCCACCTGTGCCAACTCGGGCTGCTTTGAGAGTGCCCATGGAGCTCTGCGAAGTTCGACCAGGAACTTGCCTTGGTGAGTTTTGTTTCCCCGGGCAGAAGTATTTGCAGTACAAGGCAGGCTCTCGGAACTTCAGGGCCGGCTGCCTCCTGGATTTCCACGAATATCAAGATGCTGCCCAGGGACAAGCTGCCACTTGTGCCAACTCGCGCTGCTTTGAGGGTGCCCACGGAGCTCTGCAAACTGAGACCAGGAACGTAGGGTTGTGGGTTTTGTTTTCCCGGGCAGAAGCCTCTCTCAGTACCAGGTAGGCCCTTGTTCCTTAGGGGCAGGCTGGCAGCAAGATTTCCACGAATATCAAGATGCTGCCCAGGGACAAGCTGCCACCTGTGCCAACTCGGGCTGCTTTGAGAGTTCCCATGGAGCTCTGCAAACTGGGACCATTAACGTGAGGTGCTGAGTTTTGTTTCTCTGGGCAGAAACATTTGCAGTGCCAGGTAGGCCCTTGGTATTTAAGGGCAGGCAGCCTGCTGGATTTCCATGAATATCAAGATGCTGCCAAAGGACAAGCTGCCACCTGTGCCAACTCGCGCTGCTTTGAGAGTGCCCATGGAGCTCTGCAAAGTGAGACCAGGAACTTGCCTTGGTGAGTTTTGTTTCCCCGGGCAGAAGCATTTGCAGTACCAGGTAGGCTCTCGTAATCCTCAGGGGCAGGCTGGCGGCTCAATTTCCACGAATATCAAGATGCTGCCCAGGGACAAACTGCAACTTGTGCAAACTCGCGGTGCTTTGAGGGTGCCCACGGAGCTCTGCAAACTGAGACCAGGAACGTGCCTTGGGGTGAGTTTTGTTTCCCCGGGCAGAAGCATTTGCAGTACCAGGTAGGCTCTCGTAATTCAGGGCCGGCTGCCTTCTGGATTTCCACGAATATCAAGATGCTGCCCAGGGACAAGCTTCCACTTGTGCTAACTCGCGCTGCTTTGAGGGTGCCCACGGAGCTCTGCAAACTGAGACCAGGATCGTAGGGTTGTGGGTTTTGTTTTCCCGGGCAGAAGCCTCTCTCAGTACCAGGTAGGCCCTTGTTCCTTAGGGGCAGGCTGGCAGCAAGATTTCCACGAATATCAAGATGCTGCCCAGGGACAAGCTGCCACCTGTGCCAACTCGGGCTGCTTTGAGAGTTCCCATGGAGCTCTGCAAACTGGGACCATTAACGTGAGGTGCTGAGTTTTGTTTCTCTGGGCAGAAACATTTGCAGTGCCAGGTAGGCCCTTGGTCTTTAAGGGCTGGCAGCCTGCAGGATTTCCACGAATATCTAGATGCCGCCCAGGAAAAAGCTGCCACCTGTGCCAACTCGGGCTGCTTTGAGGGTGCCCATGGAGCTCTGCAAACTGAGATGTGGAACGTGGGGTGGTGGATTTGGTTTCCCTGGGTAGAAGCCTTTCTCAGTACCAGGAGGGCCCTTGTTCCTCAGGGGCAGTCTGCCGGCTGGATTTCCACGAATATCAAGATGCTGCCCAGGGACAAGCTTCCACTTGTGCCAACTCGCGCTGCTTTGAGGGTGCCCACAGAGCTCTGCAAACTGAGACCAGGAACGTAGGGTTGTGGGTTTTGTTTTCCCGGGCAGAAGCCTCTCTCAGTACCAGGTAGGCCCTTGTTCCTTAGGGGCAGGCAGCCTGCAGGATTTCCACGAATATCAAGATGCTGCCCAGGGACAAGCTGCCACCTGTGCCAACTCGGGCTGCTTTGAGGGTGCCCACGGAGCTCTGCAAACTGAGACCAGAAACGTGGGGTGCTGGGTTTTTTTTCCCCTTGCAGAAGCCTTTGTCAGTACCAGGTCGGCCCTTGGCCCTTGGGGCCGGCTGCCTGCAGGATTTCCACGAATATCAAGATGCTGCCCAGGGACAAGCTGCCACCTGTGCCAACTCGGGCTGCTTTGAGAGTGCCCACGGTGCTCTGCAAACTGAGATGTGGAACGTGGGGTTATGGCTTTTGTTTTCCAGGGCAGAAGCCTTTGTCAGTACCAGGAGGGCCCTTGTTCCTCAGGGGCAGGCTGCCCGCTGGATTTCCACGAATATCAAGATGCTGCCCAGGGACAAGCTGCCACTTGTGCCAACTCGCGCTGCTTTGAGGGTGCCCACGGAGCTCTGCAAACTGAGACCATGAACCTGTGTTGCTGAGTTTTGTTTCTCCGTGCAGAAGCATTTGAAGTGCCAGGTAGGCCCTCGGTCCTTAAGGGCAGGCAGCCTGCTGGATTTCCACGAATATCAAGATGCTGCGCAGGGACAAGCTGCCACCTGTGCCAACTCACGCTGCTTTGAGAGTGCCCATGGTGCTCTGCAAACTGAGACCAGAAACGTGGTGTTCTGAGTTTTGTTTTCCCGGGCAGAAGCCTTTGTCAGTACCAGGTAGGCCGTTGGCCCTTTGGGGCCAGCTGCCTGCAGGATTTCCACGAATATCAAGATGCCGCCCAGGGACAAGCTGCCACCTGTGCCAACTCGGGCTGCTTTGAGAGTGCCCACAGAGCTCTTCAAACTGAGAGAAAGTATGTGGGGTATGGGTTTTGTTTTCCAGGGCAGAAGCCTTTGTCCGTACCAAGGAGGCCCTCAGCACTTAGAGGCAGTCTGCCTGCTGGATTTCCACGCATATCAAGATGCCACCCAGGGACAAGCTGCCACCTGTGCCAACTCGCGCTGCTTTGAGAGTGCCCATGGAGCTCTGCATAGTGAGACCAGGAACGTGGGGTGCTGAGTTTTGTTTCCCCGGGCAGAAGTATTTGCAGTACCAGGCAGGCTCCCGAAATTCAGGGCCGGCTGCCTCCTGGATTTCCACGAATATCAAGATGCTGCCCAGGGACAAGCTTCCATTTGTGCCAACTCGCGCTGCTTTGAGGGTGCCCACGGAGCTCTGCAAACTGAGACCAGGAACGTAGGGTTGTGGGTTTTCTTTTCCCGGGCAGAAGCCTCTCTCAGTACCAGGTAGGACCTTGGTCCTTAGGGGCAGGCTGGCAGCAAGATTTCCACGAATATCAAGATGCCGCCCAGGGACAAGCTGCCACCTGTGCCAACTCGGGCTGCTTTGAGAGTTCCCATGGAGCTCTGCAAACTGGGACCATTAACGTGAGGTGCTGAGTTTTGTTTCTCTGGGCAGAAACATTTGCAGTGCCAGGTAGGCCCTTGGTCTTTAAGGGCTGGCAACCTGCAGGATTTCCACGAATATCAAGATGCCGCCCAGGGACAAGCTGCCACCTGTGCCAACTCGGGCTGCTTTGAGGGTGCCCACGGAGCTCTGCAAACTGAGACCAGGAACGTAGGGTTGTGGGTTTTGTTTTCCCGGGCAGAAGCCTTTGTCAGTGCCAGGTAGGCCCTTGTTCCTTAGGGGCAGGCTGGCAGCAAGATTTCCACGAATATCAAGATGCTGCCCAGGGACAAGCTGCCACCTGTGCCAACTCGGGCTGCTTTGAGAGTGCCCACGGAGCTCTTCAAACTGAGAGAAAGTATGTGGGGTTATGGGTTTTGTTTTCCCGGGCAGAAGCCTTGGTCAGTACGAAGTAGGCCCTCAGCCCTTAGAAGCAGTCTGCCTGCTGGATTTCCACGCATATCAAGATGCCACCCAGGGACAAGCTGCCACCTGTGCCTACTCGGGCTGCTTTGAGAGTGCCCATGGAGCTCTGCAAAGTTAGGCCAGGAACCTGGGGTGCTGAGGTTTGTTTCTCCGGGCAGAAGCATTTGCAGTGCCAGGTAGGCCCTCGGTCCTTAAGGGCAGGCAGCCTGCTGGATTTCCACGAATATCAAGATGCTGCCCAGGGACAAGCTGCCACCTGTGCCAACTCGCGCTGCTTTGAGAGTGCCCATGGTGCTCTGCAAACTGAGACCAGAAACGTGGGGTGCTGGGTTTTGTTTTCCAGGGCAGAAGCCTTTGTCAGTACCAAGTAGGCCCTTGTTCCTTAGGGACAGCCTGACAGCAAGATTTCCCTGAATATCAAGATGCTGCCCAGGGATATTCTGCCACCTGTGCCAACTCGGGCTTCTTTGAGAGTGCCCATGGGGCTCTAAAAACTGAGACCAGGAAAGTGGTGTTCTGAGTTTTGTTTTCCCGGGCAGAAGCCTTTGTCAGTACCAGGTAGGCCGTTGGCCCTTGGGGGCCAGCTGCCTGCAGGATTTCCACGAATATCAAGATGCCGCCCAGGGACAAGCTGCCACCTGTGCCAACTCGGGCTGCTTTGAGAGTGCCCACAGAGCTCTTCAAACTGAGAGAAAGTATGTGGGGTTATGGGTTTTGTTTTCCAGGGCAGAAGCCTTTGTCAGTACCAAGTAGGACCTCAGCCCTTAGAGGCAGTCTGCCTGCTGGATTTCCACGCATATCAAGATGCCACCCAGGGACAAGCTGCCACCTGTGCCAACTCGGGCTGCTTTGAGAGTGCCCATGGAGCTCTGCGAAGTTCGACCAGGAACTTGCCTTGGTGAGTTTTGTTTCCCCGGGCAGAAGTATTTGCAGTACAAGGCAGGCTCTCGGAACTTCAGGGCCGGCTGCCTCCTGGATTTCCACGAATATCAAGATGCTGCCCAGGGACAAGCTGCCACTTGTGCCAACTCGCGCTGCTTTGAGGGTGCCCACGGAGCTCTGCAAACTGAGACCAGGAACGTAGGGTTGTGGGTTTTGTTTTCCCGGGCAGAAGCCTCTCTCAGTACCAGGTAGGCCCTTGTTCCTTAGGGGCAGGCTGGCAGCAAGATTTCCACGAATATCAAGATGCTGCCCAGGGACAAGCTGCCACCTGTGCCAACTCGGGCTGCTTTGAGAGTTCCCATGGAGCTCTGCAAACTGGGACCATTAACGTGAGGTGCTGAGTTTTGTTTCTCTGGGCAGAAACATTTGCAGTGCCAGGTAGGCCCTTGGTATTTAAGGGCAGGCAGCCTGCTGGATTTCCATGAATATCAAGATGCTGCCAAAGGACAAGCTGCCACCTGTGCCAACTCGCGCTGCTTTGAGAGTGCCCATGGAGCTCTGCAAAGTGAGACCAGGAACTTGCCTTGGTGAGTTTTGTTTCCCCGGGCAGAAGCATTTGCAGTACCAGGTAGGCTCTCGTAATTCAGGGCCGGCTGCCTCCTGGATTTCCACGAATATCAAGATGCTGCCCAGGGACAAGCTTCCACTTGTGCTAACTCGCGCTGCTTTGAGGGTGCCCACGGAGCTCTGCAAAGTGAGACCAGGAACTTGCCTTGGTGAGTTTTGTTTCCCCGGGCAGAAGCATTTGCAGTACCAGGTAGGCTCTCGTAATTCAGGGCCGGCTGCCTTCTGGATTTCCACGAATATCAAGATGCTGCCCAGGGACAAGCTTCCACTTGTGCTAACTCGCGCTGCTTTGAGGGTGCCCACGGAGCTCTGCAAACTGAGACCAGGATCGTAGGGTTGTGGGTTTTGTTTTCCCGGGCAGAAGCCTCTCTCAGTACCAGGTAGGCCCTTGTTCCTTAGGGGCAGGCTGGCAGCAAGATTTCCACGAATATCAAGATGCTGCCCAGGGACAAGCTGCCACCTGTGCCAACTCGGGCTGCTTTGAGAGTTCCCATGGAGCTCTGCAAACTGGGACCATTAACGTGAGGTGCTGAGTTTTGTTTCTCTGGGCAGAAACATTTGCAGTGCCAGGTAGGCCCTTGGTCTTTAAGGGCTGGCAGCCTGCAGGATTTCCACGAATATCTAGATGCCGCCCAGGAAAAAGCTGCCACCTGTGCCAACTCGGGCTGCTTTGAGGGTGCCCATGGAGCTCTGCAAACTGAGATGTGGAACGTGGGGTGGTGGATTTGGTTTCCCTGGGTAGAAGCCTTTCTCAGTACCAGGAGGGCCCTTGTTCCTCAGGGGCAGTCTGCCGGCTGGATTTCCACGAATATCAAGATGCTGCCCAGGGACAAGCTTCCACTTGTGCCAACTCGCGCTGCTTTGAGGGTGCCCACAGAGCTCTGCAAACTGAGACCAGGAACGTAGGGTTGTGGGTTTTGTTTTCCCGGGCAGAAGCCTCTCTCAGTACCAGGTAGGCCCTTGTTCCTTAGGGGCAGGCAGCCTGCAGGATTTCCACGAATATCAAGATGCTGCCCAGGGACAAGCTGCCACCTGTGCCAACTCGGGCTGCTTTGAGGGTGCCCACGGAGCTCTGCAAACTGAGACCAGAAACGTGGGGTGCTGGGTTTTTTTTCCCCTTGCAGAAGCCTTTGTCAGTACCAGGTCGGCCCTTGGCCCTTGGGGCCGGCTGCCTGCAGGATTTCCACGAATATCAAGATGCTGCCCAGGGACAAGCTGCCACCTGTGCCAACTCGGGCTGCTTTGAGAGTGCCCACGGTGCTCTGCAAACTGAGATGTGGAACGTGGGGTTATGGCTTTTGTTTTCCAGGGCAGAAGCCTTTGTCAGTACCAGGAGGGCCCTTGTTCCTCAGGGGCAGGCTGCCCGCTGGATTTCCACGAATATCAAGATGCTGCCCAGGGACAAGCTGCCACTTGTGCCAACTCGCGCTGCTTTGAGGGTGCCCACGGAGCTCTGCAAACTGAGACCATGAACCTGTGTTGCTGAGTTTTGTTTCTCCGTGCAGAAGCATTTGAAGTGCCAGGTAGGCCCTCGGTCCTTAAGGGCAGGCAGCCTGCTGGATTTCCACGAATATCAAGATGCTGCCCAGGGACAAGCTGCCACCTGTGCCAACTCACGCTGCTTTGAGAGTGCCCATGGTGCTCTGCAAACTGAGACCAGAAACGTGGTGTTCTGAGTTTTGTTTTCCCGGGCAGAAGCCTTTGTCAGTACCAGGTAGGCCGTTGGCCCTTTGGGGCCAGCTGCCTGCAGGATTTCCACGAATATCAAGATGCCGCCCAGGGACAAGCTGCCACCTGTGCCAACTCGGGCTGCTTTGAGAGTGCCCACAGAGCTCTTCAAACTGAGAGAAAGTATGTGGGGTATGGGTTTTGTTTTCCAGGGCAGAAGCCTTTGTCCGTACCAAGGAGGCCCTCAGCACTTAGAGGCAGTCTGCCTGCTGGATTTCCACGCATATCAAGATGCCACCCAGGGACAAGCTGCCACCTGTGCCAACTCGCGCTGCTTTGAGAGTGCCCATGGAGCTCTGCATAGTGAGACCAGGAACGTGGGGTGCTGAGTTTTGTTTCCCCGGGCAGAAGTATTTGCAGTACCAGGCAGGCTCCCGAAATTCAGGGCCGGCTGCCTCCTGGATTTCCACGAATATCAAGATGCTGCCCAGGGACAAGCTTCCATTTGTGCCAACTCGCGCTGCTTTGAGGGTGCCCACGGAGCTCTGCAAACTGAGACCAGGAACGTAGGGTTGTGGGTTTTCTTTTCCCGGGCAGAAGCCTCTCTCAGTACCAGGTAGGACCTTGGTCCTTAGGGGCAGGCTGGCAGCAAGATTTCCACGAATATCAAGATGCCGCCCAGGGACAAGCTGCCACCTGTGCCAACTCGGGCTGCTTTGAGAGTTCCCATGGAGCTCTGCAAACTGGGACCATTAACGTGAGGTGCTGAGTTTTGTTTCTCTGGGCAGAAACATTTGCAGTGCCAGGTAGGCCCTTGGTCTTTAAGGGCTGGCAACCTGCAGGATTTCCACGAATATCAAGATGCCGCCCAGGGACAAGCTGCCACCTGTGCCAACTCGGGCTGCTTTGAGGGTGCCCACGGAGCTCTGCAAACTGAGACCAGGAACGTAGGGTTGTGGGTTTTGTTTTCCCGGGCAGAAGCCTTTGTCAATACCAGGTAGGCCCTTGTTCCTTAGGGGCAGGCTGGCAGCAAGATTTCCACGAATATCAAGATGCTGCCCAGGGACAAGCTGCCACCTGTGCCAACTCGGGCTGCTTTGAGAGTGCCCATGGTGCTCTGCAAACTGAGACCAGAAACGTGGTGTTCTGAGTTTTGTTTCCCCGGGCAGAAGCCTTTGTCAGTACCAGGTAGGCCGTTGGCCCTTGGGGGCCAGCTGCCTGCAGGATTTCCACGAATATCAAGATGCCGCCCAGGGACAAGCTGCCACCTGTGCCAACTCGGGCTACTTTGAGAGTGCCCACAGAGCTCTTCAAACTGAGAGAAAGTATGTGGGGTTATGGGTTTTGTTTTCCAGGGCAGAAGCCTTTGTCAGTACCAAGTAGGCCCTCAGCCCTTAGAGGCAGTCTGCCTGCTGGATTTCCACGCATATCAAGATGCCACCCAGGGACAAGCTGCCACCTGTGCCAACTCGGGCTGCTTTGAGAGTGCCCATGGAGCTCTGCAAAGTGAGACCAGGAACGTGGGGTGCTGAGTTTTGTTTCCCCGGGCAGAAGCATTTGCAGTACCAGGTAGGCTCTCGTAATTGAGTGCTGGCTGCCTCCTGGATTTCCACGAATATCAAGATGCTGCCCAGGGACAAGCTGCCACTTGTGCTAACTCGCGCTGCTTTGAGGGTGCCCACGGATCTCTGCAAACTGAGACCAGGAACGTAGGGTTGTGGGTTTTGTTTTCCCGGGCAGAAGCCTCTCTCAGTACCAGGTAGGCCCTTGATCCTTAGGGGCAGGCTGGCAGCAAGATTTCCACGAATATCAAGATGCTGCCCAGGGACAAGCTGCCACCTGTGCCAACTCGGGCTGCTTTGAGAGTTCCCATGGAGCTCTGCAAACTGGGACCATTAACGTGAGGTGCTGAGTTTTCTTTCTCTGGGCAGAAACATTTGCAGTGCCAGGTAGGCCCTTGGTCTTTAAGGGCTGGCAGCCTGCAGGATTTCCACGAATATCAAGATGCTGCCCAGGGACAAGCTGCCACCTGTGCCAACTCGGGCTGCTTTGAGGGTGCCCACGGAGCTCTGCAAACTGAGACCAGAAACGTGGGGTGCTGGGTTTTGTTTCCCCTGGCAGAAGCCTTTGTCAGTACCAGGTTGGCCCTTGGCCCTTGGGGGCCGGCTGCCTGCAGGATTTCGATGAATATCAAGATGCCGCCCAGGAAAAAGCTGCCACCTGTGCCAACTCGGGCTGCTTTGAGAGTGCCCATGGAGCTCTGCAAACTGAGCTGTGGAACGTGGGGTGGTGGATTTGGTTTCCCTGGGCAGAAGCCTTTCTCAGTACCAGGAGGGCCCTTGTTCCTCAGGGGCAGGCTGCCGGCTGGATTTCCACGAATATCAAGATGCTGCCCAGGGACAAGCTGCCACTTGTGCCAACTCGCGCTGCTTTGAGGGTGCCCATGGAGCTCTGCAAACTGAGACCAGGAACGTAGGATTGTGGGTTTTGTATTCCCGGGCAGAAGCCTCTCTCAGTACCATGTAGGCCCTTGGCCCTTGGGGGCCGGCTGCCTGCAGGATTTCCACGAATATCAAGATGCCGCCCAGGGACAAACTGCCACCTGTGCCAACTCGGGCTGCTTTGAGAGTGCCCATGGAGCTCTGCAAACTGAGATGTGGAACGTGGGGTTGTGGGTTTTGTTTTCCCGGGCAGAAGCCTCTCTCAGTACCAGGAGGGCCCTTGTTCATCAGGGGCAGGCTGGCGGCTCAATTTCCACGAATATCAAGATGCTGCCCAGGGACAAGCTGCCACTTGTGCCAACTCGGGCTGCATTTAGAGTGCCCACGGAGCTCTGCAAACTGAGACCAGGAACGTAGGATTGTGGGTTTTGTTTTCCCGGGCAGAAGCCTCTCTCAGTGCCAGGTAGGCCCTTGTTCCTTAGGGGCAGGCTGGCAGCAAGATTTCCACGAATATCAAGATGCTGCCCAGGGACAAGCTGCCACCTGTGCCAACTCGGGCTGCTTTGAGAGTGCCCATGGAGCTCTGCAAACTGAGACCATGAACCTGGGGTGCTGAGTTTTGTTTCTCCGGGCAGAAGCATTTGCAGTGCCAGGTAGGCCCTTGGTCTTTAAGGGCAGGCAGCCTGCTGGATTTCCATGAATATCAAGATGCTGCCAAAGGACAAGCTGCCACCTGTGCCAACTCGGGCTGCTTTGAGAGTGCCCTTGGAGCTCTGCAAAGTGAGACCAGGAACGTGGGTTGCTGGGTTTTGTTTTCCCGGGCAGAAGACTTTGTCAGTACCAGGTCGGCCCTTGACCCTTGGGGGCCAGCTGCCTGCAGGATTTCCACGAATATCAAGATGCTGCCCAGGGACAAGCTGCCACCTGTGCCAACTCGGGCTGCTTTGAGAGTGCCCATGGAGCTCTGCGAAGTTCGACCAGGAACTTGCCTTGGTGAGTTTTGTTTCCCCGGGCAGAAGTATTTGCAGTACAAGGCAGGCTCTCGTAATTCAGGGCCGGCTGCCTCCTGGATTTCCACGAATATCAAGATGCTGCCCAGGGACAAGCTGCCACTTGTGCCAACTCGCGCTGCTTTGAGGGTGCCCACGGAGCTCTGCAAACTGAGACCAGGAACGTAGGGTTGTGGGTTTTGTTTTCCTGGGCAGAAGCCTCTCTCAGTACCAGGTAGGCCCTTGTTCCTTAGGGGCAGGCTGGCAGCAAGATTTCCACGAATATCAAGATGCTGCCCAGGGACAAGCTGCCACCTGTGCCAACTCGGGCTGCATTGAGAGTTCCCATGGAGCTCTGCAAACTGGGACCTTTAACGTGAGGTGCTGAGTTTTGTTTCTCTGGGCAGAAACATTTGCAGTGCCAGGTAGGCCCTTGGCATTTAAGGGCAGGCAGCCTGCTGGATTTCCATGAATATCAAGATGCTGCCAAAGGACAAGCTGCCACCTGTGCCAACTCGCGCTGCTTTGAGAGTGCCCATGGTGCTCTGCAAACTGAGACCAGAAACGTGGGCTGCTGGGTTTTGTTTTCCAGAGCAGAAGCCTTTGTCTGTACCAGGTAGGCCCTTGGCCCTTGGGGGCCAGCTGCCTGCAGGATTTCCACGAATATCAAGATGCCGCCCAGGGAAAAGCTGCCACTTGTGCCAACTCGCGCTGCTTTGGGGGTGCCCACGGAGCTCTGCAAACTGAGACCAGGAACGTAGGGTTGTGGGTTTTGTTTTCCCGGGCAGAAGCCTTTGTCAGTGCCAGGTAGGCCCTTGTTCCTTAGGGGCAGGCTGGCAGCAAGATTTCCACGAATATCAAGATGCTGCCCAGGGACAAGCTGCCACCTGTGCCAACTTGGGCTGCTTTGAGAGTGCCCACGGAGCTCTGCAAACTGAGACCATGAACCTGGGGTGCTGAGTTTTGTTTCCCCGGGCAGAAGCCTTTGTCAGTCCCAGGTAGGCCCTCGGTCCTTAAGGGCAGGCAGCCTGCTGGAATTCCACGAATATCAAGATGCTGCCCAGGGACAAGCTGCCACCTGTGCTAACTCGCGCTGCTTTGAGAGTGCCCATGGTGCTCTGCAAACTGAGACCAGAAACGTGGGGTTATGGGTTTTGTTTTCCCGGGCAGAAGCCTTTGTCAGTACCAGGTAGGCCGTTGGCCCTTGGGGGCCAGCTGCCTGCAGGATTTCCACGAATATCAAGATGCCGCCCAGGGACAAGCTGCCACCTGTGCCAACTCGGGCTGCTTTGAGAGTGCCCACAGAGCTCTTCAAACTGAGAGAAAGTATGTGGGGTTATGGGTTTTGTTTTCCAGGGCAGAAGCCTTTGTCAGTACCAAGTAGGACCTCAGCCCTTAGAGGCAGTCTGCCTGCTGGATTTCCACGCATATCAAGATGCCACCCAGGGACAAGCTGCCACCTGTGCCAACTCGGGCTGCTTTGAGAGTGCCCATGGAGCTCTGCAAACTGAGACCAGGAACTTGCCTTGGTGAGTTTTGTTTCCCCGGGCAGAAGCATTTGCAGTACCAGGTAGGCTCTCGTAATTCAGGGCGGCTGCCACCTGGATTTCCACGAATATCAAGATGCCGCCCAGGGACAAGCTTCCACTTGTGCCAACTCGGGCTGCTTTGAGAGTGCCCATGGAGCTCTGCGAAGTTCGACCAGGAACTTGCCTTGGTGAGTTTTGTTTCCCCGGGCAGAAGCATTTGCAGTACAAGGCAGGCTCTCGGAACTTCAGGGCCGGCTGCCTCCTGGATTTCCACGAATATCAAGATGCTGCCCAGGGACAAGCTGCCACTTGTGCCAACTCGCGCTGCTTTGAGGGTGCCCACGGAGCTCTGCAAACTGAGACCAGGAACGTAGGGTTGTGGGTTTTGTTTTCCCGGGCAGAAGCCTCTCTCAGTACCAGGTAGGCCCTTGTTCCTTAGGGGCAGGCTGGCAGCAAGATTTCCACGAATATCAAGATGCTGCCCAGGGACAAGCTGCCACCTGTGCCAACTCGGGCTGCTTTGAGAGTTCCCATGGAGCTCTGCAAACTGGGACCATTAACGTGAGGTGCTGAGTTTTGTTTCTCTGGGCAGAAACATTTGCAGTGCCAGGTAGGCCCTTGGTATTTAAGGGCAGGCAGCCTGCTGGATTTCCATGAATATCAAGATGCTGCCAAAGGACAAGCTGCCACCTGTGCCAACTCGGGCTGCTTTGAGGGTGCCCACGGAGCTCTGCAAACTGAGACCAGAAACGTGGGGTGCTGGGTTTTGTTTCCCCTGGCAGAAGCCTTTGTCAGTACCAGGTTGGCCCTTGGCCCTTGGGGGCCGGCTGCCTGCAGGATTTCCACGAATATCTAGATGCCGCCCAGGAAAAAGCTGCCACCTGTGCCAACTCGGGCTGCTTTGAGAGTGCCCATGGAGCTCTGCAAACTGAGCTGTGGAACGTGGGGTGGTGGATTTGGTTTCCCTGGGCAGAAGCCTTTCTCAGTACCAGGAGGGCCCTTGTTCCTCAGGGGCAGGCTGCCGGCTGGATTTCCACTAATATCAAGATGCTGCCCAGGGACAAGCTGCCACTTGTGCCAACTCGCGCTGCTTTGAGGGTGCCCATGGAGCTCTGCAAACTGAGACCAGGAACGTAGGATTGTGGGTTTTGTATTCCCGGGCAGAAGCCTCTCTCAGTACCATGTAGGCCCTTGGCCCTTGGGGGCCGGCTGCCTGCAGGATTTCCACGAATATCAAGATGCCGCCCAGGGACAAACTGCCACCTGTGCCAACTCGGGCTGCTTTGAGAGTGCCCATGGAGCTCTGCAAACTGAGATGTGGAACGTGGGGTTGTGGGTTTTGTTTTCCCGGGCAGAAGCCTCTCTCAGTACCAGGAGGGCCCTTGTTCATCAGGGGCAGGCTGGCGGCTCAATTTCCACGAATATCAAGATGCTGCCCAGGGACAAGCTGCCACTTGTGCCAACTCGGGCTGCATTTAGAGTGCCCACGGAGCTCTGCAAACTGAGACCAGGAACGTAGGATTGTGGGTTTTGTTTTCCCGGGCAGAAGCCTCTCTCAGTGCCAGGTAGGCCCTTGTTCCTTAGGGGCAGGCTGGCAGGAAGATTTCCACGAATATCAAGATGCTGCCCAGGGACAAGCTGCCACCTGTGCCAACTCGGGCTGCTTTGAGAGTGCCCATGGAGCTCTGCAAACTGAGACCATGAACCTGGGGTGCTGAGTTTTGTTTCTCCGGGCAGAAGCATTTGCAGTGCCAGGTAGGCCCTTGGTCTTTAAGGGCAGGCAGCCTGCTGGATTTCCATGAATATCAAGATGCTGCCAAAGGACAAGCTGCCACCTGTGCCAACTCGCGCTGCTTTGAGGGTGCCCACGGAGCTCTGCAAACTGAGACCAGGAACGTAGGGTTGTGGGTTTTGTTTTCCCGGGCAGAAGCCTCTCTCAGTACCAGGTAGGCCCTTGTTCCTTAGGGGCAGGCTGGCAGCAAGACTTCCACGAATATCAAGATGCTGCCCAGGGACAAGCTGCCACCTGTGCCAACTCGGGCTGCTTTGAGAGTTCCCATGGAGCTCTGCAAACTGGGACCATTAACGTGAGGTGCTGAGTTTTGTTTCTCTGGGCAGAAACATTTGCAGTGCCAGGTAGGCCCTTGGTATTTAAGGGCAGGCAGCCTGCTGGATTTCCATGAATATCAAGATGCTGCCAAAGGACAAGCTGCCACCTGTGCCAACTCGGGCTGCTTTGAGAGTGCCCTTGGAGCTCTGCAAAGTGAGACCAGGAACGTGGGTTGCTGGGTTTTGTTTTCCCGGGCAGAAGACTTTGTCAGTACCAGGTCGGCCCTTGACCCTTGGGGGCCAGCTGCCTGCAGGATTTCCACGAATATCAAGATGCTGCCCAGGGACAAGCTGCCACCTGTGCCAACTCGGGCTGCTTTGAGAGTGCCCACGGAGCTCTTCAAACTGAGAGAAAGTATGTGGGGTTATGGGTTTTGTTTTCCCGGGCAGAAGCCTTTGTCAGTACCAAGAAGCCCCTGAGCCCTTAGAGGCAGTCTGCCTGCAGGATTTCCCCGAATATCAAGATGCCGCCCAGGGACAAGCTGCCACCTGTGCCAACTCGGGCTGCTTTGAGAGTGCCCATGGAGCTCTGCGAAGTTCGACCAGGAACTTGCCTTGGTGAGTTTTGTTTCCCCGGGCAGAATTATTTGCAGTACAAGGCAGGCTCTCGTAATTCAGGGCCGGCTGCCTCCTGGATTTCCACGAATATCAAGATGCTGCCCAGGGACAAGCTGCCACTTGTGCCAACTCGCGCTGCTTTGAGGGTGCCCACGGAGCTCTGCAAACTGAGACCAGGAACGTAGGGTTGTGGGTTTTGTTTTCCCGGGCAGAAGCCTCTCTCAGTACCAGGTAGGCCCTTGTTCCTTAGGGGCAGGCTGGCAGCAAGATTTCCACGAATATCAAGATGCTGCCCAGGGACAAGCTGCCACCTGTGCCAACTCGGGCTGCATTGAGAGTTCCCATGGAGCTCTGCAAACTGGGACCTTTAACGTGAGGTGCTGAGTTTTGTTTCTCTGGGCAGAAACATTTGCAGTGCCAGGTAGGCCCTTGGCATTTAAGGGCAGGCAGCCTGCTGGATTTCCATGAATATCAAGATGCTGCCAAAGGACAAGCTGCCACCTGTGCCAACTCGCGCTGCTTTGAGAGTGCCCATGGTGCTCTGCAAACTGAGACCAGAAACGTGGGGTGCTGGGTTTTGTTTTCCAGAGCAGAAGCCTTTGTCTGTACCAGGTAGGCCCTTGGCCCTTGGGGGCCAGCTGCCTGCTGGATTTCCATGAATATCAAGATGCCGCCCAGGGAAAAGCTGCCACTTGTGCCAACTCGCGCTGCTTTGGGGGTGCCCACGGAGCTCTGCAAACTGAGACCAGGAACGTAGGGTTGTGGGTTTTGTTTTCCCGGGCAGAAGCCTTTGTCAGTGCCAGGTAGGCCCTTGTTCCTTAGGGGCAGGCTGGCAGCAAGATTTCCACGAATATCAAGATGCTGCCCAGGGACAAGCTGCCACCTGTGCCAACTTGGGCTGCTTTGAGAGTGCCCACGGAGCTCTGCAAACTGAGACCATGAACCTGGGGTGCTGAGTTTTGTTTCCCCGGGCAGAAGCCTTTGTCAGTCCCAGGTAGGCCCTCGGTCCTTAAGGGCAGGCAGCCTGCTGGAATTCCACGAATATCAAGATGCTGCCCAGGGACAAGCTGCCACCTGTGCTAACTCGCGCTGCTTTGAGAGTGCCCATGGTGCTCTGCAAACTGAGACCAGAAACGTGGGGTTATGGGTTTTGTTTTCCCGGGCAGAAGCCTTTGTCAGTACCAGGTAGGCCGTTGGCCCTTGGGGGCCAGCTGCCTGCAGGATTTCCACGAATATCAAGATGCCGCCCAGGGACAAGCTGCCACCTGTGCCAACTCGGGCTGCTTTGAGAGTGCCCACAGAGCTCTTCAAACTGAGAGAAAGTATGTGGGGTTATGGGTTTTGTTTTCCAGGGCAGAAGCCTTTGTCAGTACCAAGTAGGACCTCAGCCCTTAGAGGCAGTCTGCCTGCTGGATTTCCACGCATATCAAGATGCCACCCAGGGACAAGCTGCCACCTGTGCCAACTCGGGCTGCTTTGAGAGTGCCCATGGAGCTCTGCAAACTGAGACCAGGAACTTGCCTTGGTGAGTTTTGTTTCCCCGGGCAGAAGCATTTGCAGTACCAGGTAGGCTCTCGTAATTCAGGGCGGCTGCCACCTGGATTTCCACGAATATCAAGATGCCGCCCAGGGACAAGCTTCCACTTGTGCCAACTCGGGCTGCTTTGAGAGTGCCCATGGAGCTCTGCGAAGTTCAACCAGGAACTTGCCTTGGTGAGTTTTGTTTCCCCGGGCAGAAGCATTTGCAGTACAAGGCAGGCTCTCGGAACTTCAGGGCCGGCTGCCTCCTGGATTTCCACGAATATCAAGATGCTGCCCAGGGACAAGCTGCCACTTGTGCCAACTCGCGCTGCTTTGAGGGTGCCCACGGAGCTCTGCAAACTGAGACCAGGAACGTAGGGTTGTGGGTTTTGTTTTCCCGGGCAGAAGCCTCTCTCAGTACCAGGTAGGCCCTTGTTCCTTAGGGGCAGGCTGGCAGCAAGATTTCCACGAATATCAAGATGCTGCCCAGGGACAAGCTGCCACCTGTGCCAACTCGGGCTGCTTTGAGAGTTCCCATGGAGCTCTGCAAACTGGGACCATTAACGTGAGGTGCTGAGTTTTGTTTCTCTGGGCAGAAACATTTGCAGTGCCAGGTAGGCCCTTGGTATTTAAGGGCAGGCAGCCTGCTGGATTTCCATGAATATCAAGATGCTGCCAAAGGACAAGCTGCCACCTGTGCCAACTCGCGCTGCTTTGAGAGTGCCCATGGTGCTCTGCAAACTGAGACCAGAAACGTGGGCTGCTGGGTTTTGTTTTCCAGAGCAGAAGCCTTTGTCTGTACCAGGTAGGCCGTTGGCCCTTGGGGGCCAGCTGCCTGCAGGATTTCCACGAATATCAAGATGCCGCCCAGGGACAAGCTGCCACCTGTGCCAACTCGGGCTGCTTTGAGGGTGCCCACGGAGCTCTGCAAACTGAGATGTGGAACGTGGGGTTATGGGTTTTGTTTTCCCGGGCAGAAGCCTTTGTCAGTACCAGGAGGGCCCTTGTTCCACAGGGGCAGTCTGCCGGCTGGATTTCCACGAATATCAAGATGCTGCCCAGGGACAAGCTGCCACCTGTGCCAACTTGGGCTGCTTTGAGAGTGCCCACGGAGCTCTGCAAACTGAGACCATGAACCTGGGGTGCTGAGTTTTGTTTCCCCGGGCAGAAGCCTTTGTCAGTCCCAGGTAGGCCCTCGGTCCTTAAGGGCAGGCAGCCTGCTGGAATTCCACGAATATCAAGATGCTGCCCAGGGACAAGCTGCCACCTGTGCTAACTCGCGCTGCTTTGAGAGTGCCCATGGTGCTCTGCAAACTGAGACCAGAAACGTGGGGTGCTGGGTTTTGTTTTCCCGAGCAGAAGCCTTTGTCAGTACCAGGTCAGGCCTTGGCCCTTGGGGGCCAGCTGCCTGCAGGATTTCCACGAATATCAAGATGCTGCCCAGGGACAAGCTGCCACCTGTGCCAACTCGGGCTGCTTTGAGAGTGCCCACGGAGCTCTTCAAACTGAGAGAAAGTATGTGGGGTTATGGGTTTTGTTTTCCCGGGCAGAAGCCTTGGTCAGTACGAAGTAGGCCCTCAGCCCTTAGAGGCAGTCTGCCTGCTGGATTTCCACGCATATCAAGATGCCACCCAGGGACAAGCTGCCACCTGTGCCTACTCGGGCTGCTTTGAGAGTGCCCATGGAGCTCTGCAAAGTTAGGCCAGGAACCTGGGGTGCTGAGGTTTGTTTCTCCGGGCAGAAGCATTTGCAGTGCCAGGTAGGCCCTCGGTCCTTAAGGGCAGGCAGCCTGCTGGATTTCCACGAATATCAAGATGCTGCCCAGGGACAAGCTGCCACCTGTGCCAACTCGCGCTGCTTTGAGAGTGCCCATGGTGCTCTGCAAACTGAGACCAGAAACGTGGGGTGCTGGGTTTTGTTTTCCAGGGCAGAAGCCTTTGTCAGTACCAAGTAGGCCCTTGTTCCTTAGGGACAGCCTGACAGCAAGATTTCCCTGAATATCAAGATGCTGCCCAGGGATATTCTGCCACCTGTGCCAACTCGGGCTTCTTTGAGAGTGCCCATGGGGCTCTAAAAACTGAGACCAGGAAAGTGGTGTTCTGAGTTTTGTTTTCCCGGGCAGAAGCCTTTGTCAGTACCAGGTAGGCCGTTGGCCCTTGGGGGCCAGCTGCCTGCAGGATTTCCACGAATATCAAGATGCCGCCCAGGGACAAGCTGCCACCTGTGCCAACTCGGGCTGCTTTGAGAGTGCCCACAGAGCTCTTCAAACTGAGAGAAAGTATGTGGGGTTATGGGTTTTGTTTTCCAGGGCAGAAGCCTTTGTCAGTACCAAGTAGGACCTCAGCCCTTAGAGGCAGTCTGCCTGCTGGATTTCCACGCATATCAAGATGCCACCCAGGGACAAGCTGCCACCTGTGCCAACTCGGGCTGCTTTGAGAGTGCCCATGGAGCTCTGCGAAGTTCGACCAGGAACTTGCCTTGGTGAGTTTTGTTTCCCCGGGCAGAAGTATTTGCAGTACAAGGCAGGCTCTCGGAACTTCAGGGCCGGCTGCCTCCTGGATTTCCACGAATATCAAGATGCTGCCCAGGGACAAGCTGCCACTTGTGCCAACTCGCGCTGCTTTGAGGGTGCCCACGGAGCTCTGCAAACTGAGACCAGGAACGTAGGGTTGTGGGTTTTGTTTTCCCGGGCAGAAGCCTCTCTCAGTACCAGGTAGGCCCTTGTTCCTTAGGGGCAGGCTGGCAGCAAGATTTCCACGAATATCAAGATGCTGCCCAGGGACAAGCTGCCACCTGTGCCAACTCGGGCTGCTTTGAGAGTTCCCATGGAGCTCTGCAAACTGGGACCATTAACGTGAGGTGCTGAGTTTTGTTTCTCTGGGCAGAAACATTTGCAGTGCCAGGTAGGCCCTTGGTATTTAAGGGCAGGCAGCCTGCTGGATTTCCATGAATATCAAGATGCTGCCAAAGGACAAGCTGCCACCTGTGCCAACTCGCGCTGCTTTGAGAGTGCCCATGGTGCTCTGCAAACTGAGACCAGAAACGTGGGCTGCTGGGTTTTGTTTTCCAGAGCAGAAGCCTTTGTCAGTACCAGGTAGGCCCTTGGCCCTTGGGGGCCAGCTGCCTGCAGGATTTCCACGAATATCAAGATGCCGCCCAGGGACAAGCTGCCACCTGTGCCAACTCGGGCTGCTTTGAGGGTGCCCACGGAGCTCTGCAAACTGAGATGTGGAACGTGGGGTTATGGGTTTTGTTTTCCCGGGCAGAAGCCTTTGTCAGTACCAGGAGGGCCCTTGTTCCACAGGGGCAGTCTGCCGGCTGGATTTCCACGAATATCAAGATGCTGCCCAGGGAAAAGCTGCCACTTGTGCCAACTCGCGCTGCTTTCGGTCCTTAAGGGTGCCCACGGAGCTCTGCAAACTGAGACCAGGAACGTAGGGTTGTGGGTTTTGTTTTCCCGGGCAGAAGCCTTTGTCAGTGCCAGGTAGGCCCTTGTTCCTTAGGGGCAGGCTGGCAGCAAGATTTCCACGAATATCAAGATGCTGCCCAGGGACAAGCTGCCACCTGTGCCAACTTGGGCTGCTTTGAGAGTGCCCACGGAGCTCTGCAAACTGAGACCATGAACCTGGGGTGCTGAGTTTTGTTTCCCCGGGCAGAAGCCTTTGTCAGTCCCAGGTAGGCCCTCGGTCCTTAAGGGCAGGCAGCCTGCTGGAATTCCACGAATATCAAGATGCTGCCCAGGGACAAGCTGCCACCTGTGCTAACTCGCGCTGCTTTGAGAGTGCCCATGGTGCTCTGCAAACTGAGACCAGAAACGTGGGGTTATGGCAGCAAGATTTTATCAAGTTTTGTGCCAACTCGGGCTGCTTTGAGAGTTCCCATGGAGCTCTGCAAACTGAGACCATGAACCTGGGGTGCTGAGTTTTGTTTCCCCGGGCAGAAGCCTTTGTCAGTCCCAGGTAGGCCCTCGGTCCTTAAGGGCAGGCAGCCTGCTGGAATTCCACGAATATCAAGATGCTGCCCAGGGACAAGCTGCCACCTGTGCTAACTCGCGCTGCTTTGAGAGTGCCCATGGTGCTCTGCAAACTGAGACCAGAAACGTGGGGTTATGGGTTTTGTTTTCCCGGGCAGAAGCCTTTGTCAGTACCAGGTAGGCCGTTGGCCCTTGGGGGCCAGCTGCCTGCAGGATTTCCACGAATATCAAGATGCCGCCCAGGGACAAGCTGCCACCTGTGCCAACTCGGGCTGCTTTGAGAGTGCCCACAGAGCTCTTCAAACTGAGAGAAAGTATGTGGGGTTATGGGTTTTGTTTTCCAGGGCAGAAGCCTTTGTCAGTACCAAGTAGGACCTCAGCCCTTAGAGGCAGTCTGCCTGCTGGATTTCCACGCATATCAAGATGCCACCCAGGGACAAGCTGCCACCTGTGCCAACTCGGGCTGCTTTGAGAGTGCCCATGGAGCTCTGCAAACTGAGACCAGGAACTTGCCTTGGTGAGTTTTGTTTCCCCGGGCAGAAGCATTTGCAGTACCAGGTAGGCTCTCGTAATTCAGGGCGGCTGCCACCTGGATTTCCACGAATATCAAGATGCCGCCCAGGGACAAGCTTCCACTTGTGCCAACTCGGGCTTCTTTGAGAGTGTCCATGGAGCTCTGCGAAGTTCGACCAGGAACTTGCCTTGGTGAGTTTTGTTTCCCCGGGCAGAAGTATTTGCAGTACAAGGCAGGCTCTCGGAACTTCAGGGCCGGCTGCCTCCTGGATTTCCACGAATATCAAGATGCTGCCCAGGGACAAGCTGCCACTTGTGCCAACTCGCGCTGCTTTGAGGGTGCCCACGGAGCTCTGCAAACTGAGACCAGGAACGTAGGGTTGTGGGTTTTGTTTTCCCGGGCAGAAGCCTCTCTCAGTACCAGGTAGGCCCTTGTTCCTTAGGGGCAGGCTGGCAGCAAGATTTCCACGAATATCAAGATGCTGCCCAGGGACAAGCTGCCACCTGTGCCAACTCGGGCTGCTTTGAGAGTTCCCATGGAGCTCTGCAAACTGGGACCATTAACGTGAGGTGCTGAGTTTTGTTTCTCTGGGCAGAAACATTTGCAGTGCCAGGTAGGCCCTTGGTCTTTAAGGGCAGGCAGCCTGCTGGATTTCCATGAATATCAAGATGCTGCCAAAGGACAAGCTGCCACCTGTGCCAACTCGCGCTGCTTTGAGAGTGCCCATGGTGCTCTGCAAACTGAGACCAGAAACGTGGGCTGCTGGGTTTTGTTTTCCAGAGCAGAAGCCTTTGTCTGTACCAGGTAGGCCCTTGGCCCTTGGGGGCCAGCTGCCTGCAGGATTTCCACGAATATCAAGATGCCGCCCAGGGACAAGCTGCCACCTGTGCCAACTCGGGCTGCTTTGAGAGTGCCCATGGAGCTCTGCAAACTGAGACCATGAACCTGGGGTGCTGAGTTTTGTTTCTCCGGGCAGAAGCATTTGCAGTGCCAGGTAGGCCCTTGGTCTTTAAGGGCAGGCAGCCTGCTGGATTTCCATGAATATCAAGATGCTGCCAAAGGACAAGCTGCCACCTGTGCCAACTCGCGCTGCTTTGAGGGTGCCCACGGAGCTCTGCAAACTGAGACCAGGAACGTAGGGTTGTGGGTTTTGTTTTCCCGGGCAGAAGCCTTTGTCAGTGCCAGGTAGGCCCTTGTTCCTTAGGGGCAGGCTGGCAGCAAGATTTCCACGAATATCAAGATGCTGCCCAGGGACAAGCTGCCACCTGTGCCAACTTGGGCTGCTTTGAGAGTGCCCACGGAGCTCTGCAAACTGAGACCATGAACCTGGGGTGCTGAGTTTTGTTTCCCCGGGCAGAAGCCTTTGTCAGTCCCAGGTAGGCCCTTGTTCCTTAAGGGCAGGCAGCCTGCTGGAATTCCACGAATATCAAGATGCTGCCCAGGGACAAGCTGCCACCTGTGCTAACTCGCGCTGCTTTGAGAGTGCCCATGGTGCTCTGCAAACTGAGACCAGAAACGTGGGGTGCTGGGTTTTGTTTTCCCGGGCAGAAGCCTTTGTCAGTACCAGGTCAGGCCTTGGCCCTTGGGGGCCAGCTGCCTGCAGGATTTCCACGAATATCAAGATGCTGCCCAGGGACAAGCTGCCACTTGTGCCAACTCGGGCTGCTTTGAGAGTGCCCACGGAGCTCTTCAAACTGAGAGAAAGTATGTGGGGTTATGGGTTTTGTTTTCCAGGGCAGAAGCCTTGGTCAGTACCAAGTAGGCCCTCAGCCCTTAGAGGCAGTCTGCCTGCTGGATTTCCACGCATATCAAGATGCCACCCAGGGACAAGCTGCCACCTGTGCCTACTCGGGCTGCTTTGAGAGTGCCCATGGAGCTCTGCAAAGTTAGGCCAGGAACCTGGGGTGCTGAGGTTTGTTTCTCCGGGCAGAAGCATTTGCAGTGCCAGGTAGGCCCTCGGTCCTTAAGGGCAGGCAGCCTGCTGGATTTCCACGAATATCAAGATGCTGCCCAGGGACAAGCTGCCACCTGTGCCAACTCGCGCTGCTTTGAGAGTGCCCATGGTGCTCTGCAAACTGAGACCAGAAACGTGGGGTGCTGGGTTTTGTTTTCCAGGGCAGAAGCCTTTGTCAGTACCAAGTAGGCCCTTGTTCCTTAGGGACAGCCTGACAGCAAGATTTCCCTGAATATCAAGATGCTGCCCAGGGATATTCTGCCACCTGTGCCAACTCGGGCTTCTTTGAGAGTGCCCATGGGGCTCTAAAAACTGAGACCAGGAAAGTGGTGTTCTGAGTTTTGTTTTCCCGGGCAGAAGCCTTTGTCAGTTAGTTGGCAGTACCACGGATAGGGACCTGTTGCCAACTCGGGCCTTTGAGAGTGCCCATGGAGCTCTGGGGAACCTGGGGTGCTGAGTTTTGTTTCTCCGGGCAGAAGCATGCAGTGCTAGGCCCTTGGTCTTTAAGGATTTTTCCACGAATATGTGCAAGATGCCCATGCTCTGCAGGGACAAGCTGCTGTACATAGGCTGTGCCAGCTGCCTGCAGGATTTCTATCAAGGGCCCAGGGACAAGCTGCTTGCCAACTCGAGAGTGCCCATGGAGCTCTGCAAACTGAGACCATGAACCTGGGGTGCTGAGTTTTGTTTCTCCGGGCAGAAGCATTTGCAGTGCCAGGTAGGCCCTTGGTCTTTAAGGGCAGGCAGCCTGCTGGATTTCCATGAATATCAAGACGCTGCCAAAGGACAAGCTGCCACCTGCGCCAACTCGCGCTGCTTTGAGGGTGCCCACGGAGCTCTGCAAACTGAGACCAGGAACGTAGGGTTGTGGGTTTTGTTTTCCCGGGCAGAAGCCTTTGTCAGTGCCAGGTAGGCCCTTGTTCCTTAGGGGCAGGCTGGCAGCAAGATTTCCACGAATATCAAGATGCTGCCCAGGGACAAGCTGCCACCTGTGCCAACTTGGGCTGCTTTGAGAGTGCCCACGGAGCTCTGCAAACTGAGACCATGAACCTGGGGTGCTGAGTTTTGTTTCCCCGGGCAGAAGCCTTTGTCAGTCCCAGGTAGGCCCTTGTTCCTTAAGGGCAGGCAGCCTGCTGGAATTCCACGAATATCAAGATGCTGACCAGGGACAAGCTGCCACCTGTGCTAACTCGCGCTGCTTTGAGAGTGCCCATGGTGCTCTGCAAACTGAGACCAGAAACGTGGGGTGCTGGGTTTTGTTTTCCCGGGCAGAAGCCTTTGTCAGTACCAGGTCAGGCCTTGGCCCTTGGGGGCCAGCTGCCTGCAGGATTTCCACGAATATCAAGATGCTGCCCAGGGACAAGCTGCCACTTGTGCCAACTCGGGCTGCTTTGAGAGTGCCCACGGAGCTCTTCAAACTGAGAGAAAGTATGTGGGGTTATGGGTTTTGTTTTCCCGGGCAGAAGCCTTGGTCAGTACGAAGTAGGCCCTCAGCCCTTAGAGGCAGTCTGCCTGCTGGATTTCCACGCATATCAAGATGCCACCCAGGGACAAGCTGCCACCTGTGCCTACTCGGGCTGCTTTGAGAGTGCCCATGGAGCTCTGCAAAGTTAGGCCAGGAACCTGGGGTGCTGAGGTTTGTTTCTCCGGGCAGAAGCATTTGCAGTGCCAGGTAGGCCCTCGGTCCTTAAGGGCAGGCAGCCTGCTGGATTTCCACGAATATCAAGATGCTGCCCAGGGACAAGCTGCCACCTGTGCCAACTCGCGCTGCTTTGAGAGTGCCCATGGTGCTCTGCAAACTGAGACCAGAAACGTGGGGTGCTGGGTTTTGTTTTCCAGGGCAGAAGCCTTTGTCAGTACCAAGTAGGCCCTTGTTCCTTAGGGACAGCCTGACAGCAAGATTTCCCTGAATATCAAGATGCTGCCCAGGGATATTCTGCCACCTGTGCCAACTCGGGCTTCTTTGAGAGTGCCCATGGGGCTCTAAAAACTGAGACCAGGAAAGTGGTGTTCTGAGTTTTGTTTTCCCGGGCAGAAGCCTTTGTCAGTACCAGGTAGGCCGTTGGCCCTTGGGGGCCAGCTGCCTGCAGGATTTCCACGAATATCAAGATGCCGCCCAGGGACAAGCTGCCACCTGTGCCAACTCGGGCTGCTTTGAGAGTGCCCACAGAGCTCTTCAAACTGAGAGAAAGTATGTGGGGTTATGGGTTTTGTTTTCCAGGGCAGAAGCCTTTGTCAGTACCAAGTAGGACCTCAGCCCTTAGAGGCAGTCTGCCTGCTGGATTTCCACGCATATCAAGATGCCACCCAGGGACAAGCTGCCACCTGTGCCAACTCGGGCTGCTTTGAGAGTGCCCATGGAGCTCTGCAAAGTGAGACCAGGAACTTGCCTTGGTGAGTTTTGTTTCCCCGGGCAGAAGCATTTGCATTACCAGGTAGGCTCTCGTAATTCAGGGCGGCTGCCACCTGGATTTCCACGAATATCAAGATGCCGCCCAGGGACAAGCTTCCACTTGTGCCAACTCGCGCTGCTTTGAGGGTGCCCAAGGAGCTCTGCAAACTGAGACCAGGAACGTAGGACTGTGGGTTTTGTTTTCCCGGGCAGAAGCCACTCTCAGTACCAGGTAGGCCCTTGTTCCTTAGGGGCAGGCTGGCAGCAAGATTTCCACGAATATCAAGATGCCGCCCAGGGACAAGCTGCCACCTGTGCCAACTCGGGCTGCTTTGAGAGTTCCCATGGAGCTCTGCAAACTGGGACCATTAACGTGAGGTGCTGAGTTTTGTTTCTCTGGGCAGAAACATTTGCAGTGCCAGGTAGGCCCTTGGTCTTTGAGGGCAGACAGCCTGCTGGATTTCCATGAATATCAAGATGCTGCCAAAGGACAAGCTGCCACCTGTGCCAACTCGCGCTGCTTTGAGAGTGCCCATGGTGCTCTGCAAACTGAGACCAGAAACGTGGGGTGCTGGGTTTTGTTTTCCAGAGCAGAAGCCTTTGTCAGTACCAGGTAGGCCGTTGGCCCTTGGGGGCCGGCTGCCTGCAGGATTTCCACGAATATCAAGATGCCGCCCAGGGACAAACTGCCACCTGTGCCAACTCGGGCTGCTTTGAGAGTGCCCATGGTGCTCTGCAAACTGAGACCAGAAACGTGAGGTGGTGGGTTTTGTTTTCCGGGGCAGAAGCCTTTGTCAGTACCAGGAGGGCCCTTGTTCCTCAGGGGCAGGCTGCCTGCTGGATTTCCACGAATATCAAGATGCTGCCCAGGGACAAGCTTCCACTTGTGCTAACTCGCGCTGCTTTGAGGGTGCCCACGGAGCTCTGCAAACTGAGACCAGGAACGTAGGACTGTGGATTTTGTTTTCCGGGGCAGAAGCCTCTCTCAGTACCAGGTAGGCCCTTGTTCCTTAGGGGCAGGCTGGCAGCAAGATTTCCACGAATATCAAGATGCTGCCCAGGGACAAGCTGCCACCTGTGCCAACTCACGCTGCTTTGAGAGTGCCCACGGAGCTCTGCAAACTGTGGCCAGGACGGTGGGGTGCTGAGTTTTGTTTTCCCGGGCAGAAGCCTTTGTCAGTACTAGGTAGGCCCATGGTCTTTCAGGGCCGTCAGCCTGCTGAATTTCAATGAATATCAAGATGCTGCCCACGGAGGGGCTGCCACCTGTGCCAACTCGGGCTGCTTTGATAGTGCCCATGGCGCTCTGCAAACTGAGACCAGGAACGTGTGGTGGTGAGTTTTGTTTTCCCGGTCAGAAGCCTTTGTGAGTACCAGGTGGGCCCTTGTTCCACAGGGGCAGGCTGCCGGCTGGATTTCCACGAATATCAAGATGCCGCCCAGGGACAAGCTGCCACCTGTGCCAACTCGGGCTGCTTTGAGAGTGCCCATGGAGCTCTGCAAACTGAGACCAGGAACGTGGGGTCGTGGGTTTTGTTTTCCCGGGCAGAAGCCTTTGTCAGTACCAAGAAGCCCCTCAGCGCTTAGAGGCAGTCTGCCTGCTGCATTTCCCCGAATATCAAGATGCCGCCCAGGGACAAGCTGCCACCTGTGCCAACTCGGGCTGCTTTGAGAGTGCCCATGGAGCTCTGCGAAGTTAGACCAGGAACTTGCCTTGGTGAGTTTTGTTTCCCCGGGCAGAAGCATTTGCAGTACAAGGTAGGCCCTTGGCCCTTGGGGGCCGGCTGCCTGCAGGATTTCCACGAATATCAAGATGCTGCCCAGGGACAAGCTGCCACTTGTGCCAACTCGCGCTGCTTTGAGGGTGCCCACGGAGCTCTGCAAACTGAGACCAGGAACGTCGGGTTGTGGGTTTTGTTTTCCCGGGCAGAAGCCTCTCTCAGTACCAGGTAGGCCCTTGTTCCTTAGGGGCAGGCTGGCAGCAAGTTTTCCACGAATATCAAGATGCTGCCCAGGGACAAGCTGCCACCTGTGCCAACTCGGGCTGCTTTGAGAGTTCCCATGGAGCTCTGCAAACTGGGACCATTAACGTGAGGTGCTGAGTTTTGTTTCTCTGGGCAGAAACATTTGCAGTGCCAGGTAGGCCCTTGGTCTTTGAGGGCAGACAGCCTGCTGGATTTCCATGAATATCAAGATGCTGCCAAAGGACAAGCTGCCACCTGTGCCAACTCGCGCTGCTTTGAGAGTGCCCATGGTGCTCTGCAAACTGAGACCAGAAACGTGGGGTGCTGGGTTTTGTTTTCCAGGGCAGAAGCCTTTGTCAGTACCAAGTAGGCCCTTGTTCCTTAGGGACAGCCTGACAGCAAGATTTCCCTGAATATCAAGATGCTGCCCAGGGATATTCTGCCACCTGTGCCAACTCGGGCTGCTTTGAGAGTGCCCACGGAGTTCTTCAAGCTGAGACCAGGAACGTGGGTTTGTGGGTTTTGTTTTCCCGGGCAGAAACATTTACAGGACCAGGTAGGCCCTCGGCCCTTTGGGGGAGACTGGCACCAGGATTTCCACGAAAATCTAGTTTCCGCCAAGGGACAAGCTGCCACCTGTGCCAACTCGCGCTTCTTTGAGAGTGCCCATGGGGCTCTAAAAACTGAGACCAGGAAAGTGGTGTTCTGAGTTTTGTTTTCCCGGGCAGAAGCCTTTGTCAGTACCAGGTAGGCCGTTGGCCCTTGAGGGCCAGCTGCCTGCAGGATTTCCACGAATATCAAGATGCCGCCCAGGGACAAGCTGCCACCTGTGCCAACTCGGGCTGCTTTGAGAGTGCCCATGGAGCTCTGCAAACTGAGACCAGGAACTTGCCTTGGTGAGTTTTGTTTCCCCGGGCAGAAGCATTTGCAGTACCAGGTAGGCTCTCGTAATTCAGGGCGGCTGCCACCTGGATTTCCACGAATATCAAGATGCCGCCCAGGGACAAGCTTCCACTTGTGCCAACTCGCGCTGCTTTGAGGGTGCCCAAGGAGCTCTGCAAACTGAGACCAGGAACGTAGGGTTGTGGGTTTTGTTTTCCCGGGCAGAAGCCACTCTCAGTACCAGGTAGGCCCTTGTTCCTTAGGGGCAGGCTGGCAGCAAGATTTCCACGAATATCAAGATGCCGCCCAGGGACAAGCTGCCACCTGTGCCAACTCGGGCTGCTTTGAGAGTTCCCATGGAGCTCTGCAAACTGGGACCATTAACGTGAGGTGCTGAGTTTTGTTTCTCTGGGCAGAAACATTTGCAGTGCCAGGTAGGCCCTTGGTCTTTGAGGGCAGACAGCCTGCTGGATTTCCATGAATATCAAGATGCTGCCAAAGGACAAGCTGCCACCTGTGCCAACTCGCGCTGCTTTGAGAGTGCCCATGGTGCTCTGCAAACTGAGACCAGAAACGTGGGGTGCTGGGTTTTGTTTTCCAGAGCAGAAGCCTTTGTCAGTACCAGGTAGGCCGTTGGCCCTTGGGGGCCGGCTGCCTGCAGGATTTCCACGAATATCAAGATGCCGCCCAGGGACAAACTGCCACCTGTGCCAACTCGGGCTGCTTTGAGAGTGCCCATGGTGCTCTGCAAACTGAGACCAGAAACGTGAGGTGGTGGGTTTTGTTTTCCGGGGCAGAAGCCTTTGTCAGTACCAGGAGGGCCCTTGTTCCTCAGGGGCAGGCTGCCTGCTGGATTTCCACGAATATCAAGATGCTGCCCAGGGACAAGCTTCCACTTGTGCTAACTCGCGCTGCTTTGAGGGTGCCCACGGAGCTCTGCAAACTGAGACCAGGAACGTAGGACTGTGGGTTTTGTTTTCCCGGGCAGAAGCCTCTCTCAGTACCAGGTAGGCCCTTGTTCCTTAGGGGCAGGCTGGCAGCAAGATTTCCACGAATATCAAGATGCTGCCCAGGGACAAGCTGCCACCTGTGCCAACTCACGCTGCTTTGAGAGTGCCCACGGAGCTCTGCAAACTGTGGCCAGGACGGTGGGGTGCTGAGTTTTGTTTTCCCGGGCAGAAGCCTTTGTCAGTACTAGGTAGGCCCATGGTCTTTCAGGGCCGTCAGCCTGCTGAATTTCAATGAATATCAAGATGCTGCCCACGGAGGAGCTGCCACCTGTGCCAACTCGGGCTGCTTTGATAGTGCCCATGGCGCTCTGCAAACTGAGACCAGGAACGTGTGGTGGTGAGTTTTGTTTTCCCGGTCAGAAGCCTTTGTGAGCACCAGGTGGGCCCTTGTTCCACAGGGGCAGGCTGCCGGCTGGATTTCCACGAATATCAAGATGCCGCCCAGGGACAAGCTGCCACCTGTGCCAACTCGGGCTGCTTTGAGAGTGCCCATGGAGCTCTGCAAACTGAGACCAGGAACGTGGGGTCGTGGGTTTTGTTTTCCCGGGCAGAAGCCTTTGTCAGTACCAAGAAGCCCCTCAGCGCTTAGAGGCAGTCTGCCTGCTGCATTTCCCCGAATATCAAGATGCCGCCCAGGGACAAGCTGCCACCTGTGCCAACTCGGGCTGCTTTGAGAGTGCCCATGGAGCTCTGCGAAGTTAGACCAGGAACTTGCCTTGGTGAGTTTTGTTTCCCCGGGCAGAAGTATTTGCAGTACAAGGCAGGCTCTCGGAACTTCAGGGCCGGCTGCCTCCTGGATTTCCACGAATATCAAGATGCTGCCCAGGGACAAGCTGCCACTTGTGCCAACTCGCGCTGCTTTGAGGGTGCCCACGGAGCTCTGCAAACTGAGACCAGGAACGTAGGGTTGTGGGTTTTGTTTTCCCGGGCAGAAGCCTCTCTCAGTACCAGGTAGGCCCTTGTTCCTTAGGGGCAGGCTGGCAGCAAGATTTCCACGAATATCAAGATGCTGCCCAGGGACAAGCTGCCACCTGTGCCAACTCGGGCTGCTTTGAGAGTGCCCATGGAGCTCTGCAAACTGGGACCATTAACGTGAGGTGCTGAGTTTTGTTTCTCTGGGCAGAAACATTTGCAGTGCCAGGTAGGCCCTTGGTCTTTGAGGGCAGACAGCCTGCTGGATTTCCATGAATATCAAGATGCTGCCAAAGGACAAGCTGCCACCTGTGCCAACTCGCGCTGCTTTGAGAGTGCCCATGGTGCTCTGCAAACTGAGACCAGAAACGTGGGGTGCTGGGTTTTGTTTTCCAGAGCAGAAGCCTTTGTCAGTACCAGGTAGGCCCTTGGCCCTTGGGGGCCGGCTGCCTGCAGGATTTCCACGAATATCAAGATGCCGCCCAGGGACAAACTGCCAACTGTGCCAACTCGGGCTGCTTTGAGAGTGCCCATGGTGCTCTGCAAACTGAGACCAGAAACGTGGTGTTCTGAGTTTTGTTTTCCCGGGCAGAAGCCTTTGTCAGTACCAGGTAGGCCGTTGGCCCTTTGGGGCAGGCTGCCTGCAGGATTTCCAGGAATATCAAGATGCCGCCCAGGGACAAGCTGCCACCTGTGCCAACTCGCGCTGCTTTGAGAGTGCCCATGGAGCTCTGCAAACTGAGACCAGGAACGTGGGGTGCTGAGTTTTGTTTTCCGGGGCAGAAGCCTTTGTCAGTACCAGGAGGGCCCTTGTTCCTCAGGGGCAGGCTGTCGGCTGAATTTCCACCAATATCAAGATGCTGCCCAGGGACAAGCTGCCACCTGTGCCAACTCGGGCTGCTTTGAGAGTGCCCACGGAGCTCTGCAAACTGAGACCATGAACCTGGGGTGCTGAGCTTTGTTTCTCCGGGCAGAAGCATTTGAAGTGCCAGGTAGGCCCTTGGTCCTTAAGGGCAGGCAGCCTGCTGGATTTCCACGAATATCAAGATGCTGCCCAGGGACAAGCTGCCACCTGTGCCAACTCGCGCTGCTTTGAGAGTGCCCATGGTGCTCTGCAAACTGAGACCAGAAACGTGGGGTGCTGGGTTTTGTTTTCCAGGGCAGAAGCCTTTGTCAGTACCAAGTAGGCCCTTGTTCCTTAGGGACAGCCTGGCAGCAAGATTTCCACGAATATCAAGATGCTGCCCAGGGATATTCTGCCACCTGTGCCAACTCGGGCTGCTTTGAGTGTGCCCACGGAGTTCTTCAAACTGAGACCAGGAACGTGGGTTTGTGGGTTTTCTTTTCCCGGGCAGAAACATTTACAGGACCAGGTAGGCCCTCGGCCCTTTGGGGGAGGCTGGCACGAGGATTTCCACGAAAATCAAGTTTCCGCCCAGGGACAAGCTGCCACCTGTGCCAACTCGGGCTGCTTTGAGAGTGCCCATGGTGCTCTGCAAACTGAGACCAGGAAAGTGGTGTTCTGAGTTTTGTTTTCCGGGCAGAAGCCTTTGTCAGTACCAGGTAGGCTGTTGGCCCTTGGGGGCCAGCTGCCTGCAGGATTTCCACGAATATCAAGATGCCGCCCAGGGACAAGCTGCCACCTGTGCCAACTCGGGCTGCTTTGAGAGTGCCCACAGAGCTCTTCAAACTGAGAGAAAGTATGTGGGGTTATGGGTTTTGTTTTCCAGGGCAGAAGCCTTTGTCAGTACCAAGTAGGCCCTCAGCCCTTAGAGGCAGTCTGCCTGCTGGATTTCCACGCATATCAAGATGCCACCCAGGGACAAGCTGCCACCTGTGCCAACTCGGGCTGCTTTGAGAGTGCCCATGGAGCTCTGCAAAGTGAGACCAGGAACTTGCCTTGGTGAGTTTTGTTTCCCCGGGCAGAAGCATTTGCAGTACCAGGTAGGCTCTCGTAATTCAGGGCCGGCTGCCTCCTGGATTTCCACGAATATCAAGATGCTGCCCAGGGACAAGCTTCCACTTGTGCTAACTCACGCTGCTTTGAGAGTGCCCACGGAGCTCTGCAAAGTGAGACCAGGATCGTAGGGTTGTGGGTTTTGTATTCCCGGGCAGAAGCCTCTCTCAGTACCAGGTAGGCCCTTGTTCCTTAGGGGCAGGCTGGCAGCAAGATTTCCACGAATATCAAGATGCTGCCCAGGGACAAGCTGCCACCTGTGCCAACTCGGGCTGCTTTGAGAGTTCCCATGGAGCTCTGCAAACTGGGACCATTAACGTGAGGTGCTGAGTTTTGTTTCTCTGGGCAGAAACATTTGCAGTGCCAGGTAGGCCCTTGGTCTTTAAGGGCTGGCAGCCTGCAGGATTTCCACGAATATCAAGATGCTGCCCAGGGACAAGCTGCCACCTGTGCCAACTCGGGCTGCTTTGAGGGTGCCCACGGAGCTCTGCAAACTGAGACCAGAAACGTGGGGTGCTGGGTTTTGTTTCCCCTGGCAGAAGCCTTTGTCAGTACCAGGTCGGCCCTTGGCCCTTGGGGGCCGGCTGCCTGCAGGATTTCCACAAATATCAAGATGCCGCCCAGGGACAAGCTGCCACCTGTGCCAACTCGGGCTGCTTTGAGAGTGCCCATGGAGCTCTGCAAACTGAGATGTGGAACGTGGGGTGGTGGATTTGGTTTCCCTGGGCAGAAGCCTTTGTCAGTACCAGGAGGGCCCTTGTTCCTCAGGGGCAGGCTGCCCGCTGGATTTCCACGAATATCAAGATGCTGCCCAGGGACAAGCTTCCACTTGTGCCAACTCGCGCTGCTTTGAGGGTGCCCACGGAGCTCTGCAAACTGAGACCAGGAACGTAGGGTTGTGGGTTTTGTTTTCCCGGGCAGAAGCCTCTCTCAGTACCAGGTAGGCCCTTGTTCCTTAGGGGCAGGCTGGCAGCAAGATTTCCACGAATATCAAGATGCTGCCCAGGGACAAGCTGCCACCTGTGCCAACTCGGGCTGCTTTGAGGGTGCCCACGGAGCTCTGCAAACTGAGACCAGAAACGTGGGGTGCTGGGTTTTGTTTCCCCTGGCAGAAGCCTTTGTCAGTACCAGGTCGGCCCTTGGCCCTTGGGGCCGGCTGCCTGCAGGATTTCCACGAATATCAAGATGCTGCCCAGGGACAAGCTGCCACCTGTGCCAACTCGGGCTGCTTTGAAAATGCCCACGGTGCTCTGCAAACTGAGATGTGGAACGTGGGGTTATGGCTTTTGTTTTCCCGGGCAGAAGCCTTTGTCAGTACCAGGAGGGCCCTTGTTCCTCAGGGGCAGGCTGCCCGCTGGATTTCCACGAATATCAAGATGCTGCCCAGGGACAAGCTGCCACTTGCGCCAACTCGCGCTGCTTTGAGGGTGCCCACGGAGCTCTGCAAACTGAGACCATGAACCTGTGTTGGTGAGTTTTGTTTCTCCGTGCAGAAGCATTTGAAGTGCCAGGTAGGCCCTCGGTCCTTAAGGGCAGGCAGCCTGCTGGATTTCCACGAATATCAAGATGCTGCCCAGGGACAAGCTGCCACCTGTGCCAACTCGGGCTGCTTTGAGAGTGCCCATGGTGCTCTGCAAACTGAGACCAGAAACGTGGTGTTCTGAGTTTTGTTTTCCCGGGCAGAAGCCTTTGTCAGTACCAGGTAGGCCGTTGGCCCTTTGGGGCCAGCTGCCTGCAGGATTTCCACGAATATCAAGATGCCGCCCAGGGACAAGCTGCCACCTGTGCCAACTCGGGCTGCTTTGAGAGTGCCCACAGAGCTCTTCAAACTGAGAGAAAGTATGTGGGGTATGGGTTTTGTTTTCCAGGGCAGAAGCCTTTGTCCGTACCAAGTAGGCCCTCAGCACTTAGAGGCAGTCTGCCTGCTGGATTTCCACGCATATCAAGATGCCACCCAGGGACAAGCTGCCACCTGTGCCAACTCGCGCTGCTTTGAGAGTGCCCATGGAGCTCTGCAAAGTGAGACCAGGAACGTGGGGTGCTGAGTTTTGTTTCCCCGGGCAGAAGCATTTGCAGTACCAGGCAGGCTCCCGAAATTCAGGGCCGGCTGCCTCCTGGATTTCCACGAATATCAAGATGCTGCCCAGGGACAAGCTTCCATTTGTGCCAACTCGCGCTGCTTTGAGGGTGCCCACGGAGCTCTGCAAACTGAGACCAGGAACGTAGGGTTGTGGGTTTTGTTTTCCCGGGCAGAAGCCTTTGTCAGTACCAAGTAGGCCCTTGTTCCTTAGGGGCAGGCTGGCAGCAAGATTTCCACGAATATCAAGATGCTGCCCAGGGACAAGCTGCCACCTGTGCCAACTCGGGCTGCTTTGAGAGTGCCCATGGTGCTCTGCAAACTGAGACCAGAAACGTGGTGTTCTGAGTTTTGTTTCCCCGGGCAGAAGCCTTTGTCAGTACCAGGTAGGCCGTTGGCCCTTGGGGGCCAGCTGCCTGCAGGATTTCGATGAATATCAAGATGCCGCCCAGGGACAAGCTGCCACCTGTGCCAACTCGGGCTACTTTGAGAGTGCCCACAGAGCTCTTCAAACTGAGAGAAAGTATGTGGGGTTATGGGTTTTGTTTTCCAGGGCAGAAGCCTTTGTCAGTACCAAGTAGGCCCTCAGCCCTTAGAGGCAGTCTGCCTGCTGGATTTCCACGCATATCAAGATGCCACCCAGGGACAAGCTGCCACCTGTGCCAACTCGGGCTGCTTTGAGAGTGCCCATGGAGCTCTGCAAAGTGAGACCAGGAACGTGGGGTGCTGAGTTTTGTTTCCCCGGGCAGAAGCATTTGCAGTACCAGGTAGGCTCTCGTAATTCAGTGCCGGCTGCCTCCTGGATTTCCACGCATATCAAGATGCTGCCCAGGGACAAGCTTCCACTTGTGCTAACTCGTGCTGCTTTGAGGGTGCCCACGGAGCTCTGCAAAGTGAGACCAGGAACTTGCCTTGGTGAGTTTTGTTTCCCCGGGCAGAAGCATTTGCAGTACCAGGTAGGCTCTCGTAATTCAGGGCCGGCTGCCTTCTGGATTTCCACGAATATCAAGATGTTGCCCAGGGACAAGCTGCCACTTGTGCTAACTCGCGCTGCTTTGAGGGTGCCCACGGAGCTCTGCAAACTGAGACCAGGAACGTAGGGTTGTGGGTTTTGTTTTCCCGGGCAGAAGCCTCTCTCAGTACCAGGTAGGCCCTTGTTCCTTAGGGGCAGGCTGGCAGCAAGATTTCCACGAATATCAAGATGCTGCCCAGGGACAAGCTGCCACCTGTGCCAACTCGGGCTGCTTTGAGGGTGCCCACGGAGCTCTGCAAACTGAGACCAGAAACGTGGGGTGCTGGGTTTTGTTTCCCCTGGCAGAAGCCTTTGTCAGTACCAGGTTGGCCCTTGGCCCTTGGGGGCCGGCTGCCTGCAGGATTTCCACAAATATCTAGATGCCTCCCAGGAAAAAGCTGCCACCTGTGCCAACTCGGGCTGCTTTGAGAGTGCCCATGGAGCTCTGCAAACTGAGATGTGGAACGTGGGGTGGTGGATTTGGTTTCCCTCGGCAGAAGCCTTTCTCAGTACCAGGAGGGCCCTTGTTCCTCAGGGGCAGGCTGCCGGCTGGATTTCCACGAATATCAAGATGCTGCCCAGGGACAAGCTGCCACTTGTGCCAACTCGCGCTGCTTTGAGGGTGCCCACGGAGCTCTGCAAACTGAGACCAGGAACGTAGGATTGTGGGTTTTGTTTTCCCGGGCAGAAGCCTCTCTCAGTGCCAGGTAGGCCCTTGTTCCTTAGGGGCAGGCTGGCAGGAAGATTTCCACGAATATCAAGATGCTGCCCAGGGACAAGCTGCCACCTGTGCCAACTCGGGCTGCTTTGAGAGTGCCCATGGAGCTCTGCAAACTGAGACCATGAACCTGGGGTGCTGAGTTTTGTTTCTCCGGGCAGAAGCATTTGCAGTGCCAGGTAGGCCCTTGGTCTTTAAGGGCAGGCAGCCTGCTGGATTTCCATGAATATCAAGATGCTGCCAAAGGACAAGCTGCCACCTGTGCCAACTCGCGCTGCTTTGAGAGTGCCCTTGGAGCTCTGCAAAGTGAGACCAGGAACGTGCGTTGGTGAGTTTTGTTTCCCCGGGCAGAAGCATTTGTCAGTACCAGGTAGGCCCTCGGAATTTCAGGGCCGACTGCCTGCTGGATTTCCACGAATATCAAGATGCTGCCCAGGGACAAGCTGCCACCTGTGCCAACTCGGGCTGCTTTGAGGGTGCCCATGGAGCTCTGCAAACTGAGACCAGAAACGTGGGGTGCTGGGTTTTGTTTCCCCTGGCAGAAGCCTTTGTCAGTCCCAGGTCGGCCCTTGGCCCTTGGGGGCCGGCTGCCTGCAGGATTTCCACAAATATCAAGATGCCGCCCAGGGACAAGCTGCCACCTGTGCCAACTTGGGCTGCTTTGAGAGTGCCCATGGTGCTCTGCAAACTGAGATGTGGAACATGGGGTGGTGGGTTTTCTTTCCCCGGGCAGGAGCCTTTGTCAGTACCAGGAGGGTCCTTGTTCCTCAGGGGCAGGCTGCTGGCTGGATTTCCACGAATATCAAGATGCTGCCCAGGGACAAGCTGCCACTTGGGCCAACTCGCGCTGCTATGAGGGTGCCCACGGAGCTCTGCAAACTGAGACCAGGAACGTAGGGTTGTGGGTTTTGTTTTCCCGGGCAGAAGCCTCTCTCAGTACCAGGTATGCCCTTGTTCCTTAGGAGCAGGCTGGCAGCAAGATTTCCACGAATATCAAGATGCTGCCCAGGGACAAGCTGCCACCTGTGCCAACTCGGGCTGCTTTGAGAGTGCCCATGGAGCTCTGCAAACTGAGACCATGAACCTGGGGTGCTGAGCTTTGTTTCTCCGGGCAGAAGCATTTGAAGTGCCAGGTAGGCCCTCGGTCCTTAAGGGCAGGCAGCCTGCTGGATTTCCACGAATATCAAGATGCTGCCCAGGGACAAGCTGCCACCTGTGCCAACTCGCGCTGCTTTGAGAGTGCCCATGGTGCTCTGCAAACTGAGACCAGAAACGTGGGGTGCTGGGTTTTGTTTTCCAGGGCAGAAGCCTTTGTCAGTACCAAGTAGGCCCTTGTTCCTTAGGGACAGCCTGGCAGCAAGATTTCCACGAATATCAAGATGCTGCCCAGGGATATTCTGCCACCTCTGCCAACTCGGGCTGCTTTGAGTGTGCCCACGGAGTTCTTCAAACTGAGACCAGGAACGTGGGTTTGTGGGTTTTCTTTTCCCGGGCAGAAACATTTACAGGACCAGGTAGGCCCTCGGCCCTTTGGGGGAGGCTGGCACGAGGATTTCCACGAAAATCAAGTTTCCGCCCAGGGACAAGCTGCCACCTGTGCCAACTCGGGCTGCTTTGAGAGTGCCCATGGTGCTCTGCAAACTGAGACCAGGAAAGTGGTGTTCTGAGTTTTGTTTTCCGGGCAGAATCCTTTGTCAGTACCAGGTAGGCCGTTGGCCCTTGGGGGCCAGCTGCCTGCAGGATTTCCACGAATATCAAGATGCCGCCCAGGGACAAGCTGCCACCTGTGCCAACTCGGGCTGCTTTGAGAGTGCCCACAGAGCTCTTCAAACAGAGAGAAAGTATGTGGGGTTATGGGTTTTGTTTTCCAGGGCAGAAGCCTTTGTCAGTACCAAGTAGGCCCTCAGCCCTTAGAGGCAGTCTGCCTGCTGGATTTCCACGCATATCAAGATGCCACCCAGGGACAAGCTGCCACCTGTGCCAACTCGGGCTGCTTTGAGAGTGCCCATGGAGCTCTGCAAAGTGAGACCAGGAACTTGCCTTGGTGAGTTTTGTTTCTCTGGGCAGAAACATTTGCAGTGCCAGGTAGGCCCTTGGTCTTTAAGGGCTGGCAGCCTGCAGGATTTCCACGAATATCAAGATGCTGCCCAGGGACAAGCTGCCACCTGTGCCAACTCGGGCTGCTTTGAGGGTGCCCACGGAGCTCTGCAAACTGAGACCAGAAACGTGGGGTGCTGGGTTTTGTTTCCCCTGGCAGAAGCCTTTGTCAGTACCAGGTCGGCCCTTGGCCCTTGGGGGCCGGCTGCCTGCAGGATTTCCACAAATATCTAGATGCCGCCCAGGAAAAAGCTGCCACCTGTGCCAACTCGGGCTGCTTTGAGAGTGCCCATGGAGCTCTGCAAACTGAGATGTGGAACGTGGGGTGGTGGATTTGGTTTCCCTGGGCAGAAGCCTTTGTCAGTACCAGGAGGGCCCTTGTTCCTCAGGGGCAGGCTGCCCGCTGGATTTCCACGAATATCAAGATGCTGCCCAGGGACCAGCTTCCACTTGTGCCAACTCGCGCTGCTTTGAGGGTGCCCACGGAGCTCTGCAAACTGAGACCAGGAACGTAGGGTTGTGGGTTTTGTTTTCCCGGGCAGAAGCCTCTCTCAGTACCAGGTAGGCCCTTGTTCCTTAGGGGCAGGCTGGCAGCAAGATTTCCACGAATATCAAGATGCTGCCCAGGGACAAGCTGCCACCTGTGCCAACTCGGGCTGCTTTGAGGGTGCCCACGGAGCTCTGCAAACTGAGACCAGAAACGTGGGGTGCTGGGTTTTGTTTCCCCTGGCAGAAGCCTTTGTCAGTACCAGGTCGGCCCTTGGCCCTTGGGGCCGGCTGCCTGCAGGATTTCCACGAATATCAAGATGCTGCCCAGGGACAAGCTGCCACCTGTGCCAACTCGGGCTGCTTTGAAAATGCCCACGGTGCTCTGCAAACTGAGATGTGGAACGTGGGGTTATGGCTTTTGTTTTCCCGGGCAGAAGCCTTTGTCAGTACCAGGAGGGCCCTTGTTCCTCAGGGGCAGGCTGCCCGCTGGATTTCCACGAATATCAAGATGCTGCCCAGGGACAAGCTGCCACTTGCGCCAACTCGCGCTGCTTTGAGGGTGCCCACGGAGCTCTGCAAACTGAGACCATGAACCTGTGTTGGTGAGTTTTGTTTCTCCGTGCAGAAGCATTTGAAGTGCCAGGTAGGCCCTCGGTCCTTAAGGGCAGGCAGCCTGCTGGATTTCCACGAATATCAAGATGCTGCCCAGGGACAAGCTGCCACCTGTGCCAACTCGGGCTGCTTTGAGAGTGCCCATGGTGCTCTGCAAACTGAGACCAGAAACGTGGTGTTCTGAGTTTTGTTTTCCCGGGCAGAAGCCTTTGTCAGTACCAGGTAGGCCGTTGGCCCTTTGGGGCCAGCTGCCTGCAGGATTTCCACGAATATCAAGATGCCGCCCAGGGACAAGCTGCCACCTGTGCCAACTCGGGCTGCTTTGAGAGTGCCCACAGAGCTCTTCAAACTGAGAGAAAGTATGTGGGGTATGGGTTTTGTTTTCCAGGGCAGAAGCCTTTGTCCGTACCAAGTAGGCCCTCAGCACTTAGAGGCAGTCTGCCTGCTGGATTTCCACGCATATCAAGATGCCACCCAGGGACAAGCTGCCACCTGTGCCAACTCGCGCTGCTTTGAGAGTGCCCATGGAGCTCTGCAAAGTGAGACCAGGAACGTGGGGTGCTGAGTTTTGTTTCCCCGGGCAGAAGCATTTGCAGTACCAGGCAGGCTCCCGAAATTCAGGGCCGGCTGCCTCCTGGATTTCCACGAATATCAAGATGCTGCCCAGGGACAAGCTTCCATTTGTGCCAACTCGCGCTGCTTTGAGGGTGCCCACGGAGCTCTGCAAACTGAGACCAGGAACGTAGGGTTGTGGGTTTTGTTTTCCCGGGCAGAAGCCTTTGTCAGTACCAAGTAGGCCCTTGTTCCTTAGGGGCAGGCTGGCAGCAAGATTTCCACGAATATCAAGATGCTGCCCAGGGACAAGCTGCCACCTGTGCCAACTCGGGCTGCTTTGAGAGTGCCCATGGTGCTCTGCAAACTGAGACCAGAAACGTGGTGTTCTGAGTTTTGTTTCCCCGGGCAGAAGCCTTTGTCAGTACCAGGTAGGCCGTTGGCCCTTGGGGGCCAGCTGCCTGCAGGATTTCGATGAATATCAAGATGCCGCCCAGGGACAAGCTGCCACCTGTGCCAACTCGGGCTACTTTGAGAGTGCCCACAGAGCTCTTCAAACTGAGAGAAAGTATGTGGGGTTATGGGTTTTGTTTTCCAGGGCAGAAGCCTTTGTCAGTACCAAGTAGGCCCTCAGCCCTTAGAGGCAGTCTGCCTGCTGGATTTCCACGCATATCAAGATGCCACCCAGGGACAAGCTGCCACCTGTGCCAACTCGGGCTGCTTTGAGAGTGCCCATGGAGCTCTGCAAAGTGAGACCAGGAACGTGGGGTGCTGAGTTTTGTTTCCCCGGGCAGAAGCATTTGCAGTACCAGGTAGGCTCTCGTAATTCAGTGCCGGCTGCCTCCTGGATTTCCACGAATATCAAGATGCTGCCCAGGGACAAGCTTCCACTTGTGCTAACTCGTGCTGCTTTGAGGGTGCCCACGGAGCTCTGCAAAGTGAGACCAGGAACTTGCCTTGGTGAGTTTTGTTTCCCCGGGCAGAAGCATTTGCAGTACCAGGTAGGCTCTCGTAATTCAGGGCCGGCTGCCTTCTGGATTTCCACGAATATCAAGATGCTGCCCAGGGACAAGCTGCCACTTGTGCTAACTCGCGCTGCTTTGAGGGTGCCCACGGAGCTCTGCAAACTGAGACCAGGAACGTAGGGTTGTGGGTTTTGTTTTCCCGGGCAGAAGCCTCTCTCAGTACCAGGTAGGCCCTTGTTCCTTAGGGGCAGGCTGGCAGCAAGATTTCCACGAATATCAAGATGCTGCCCAGGGACAAGCTGCCACCTGTGCCAACTCGGGCTGCTTTGAGGGTGCCCACGGAGCTCTGCAAACTGAGACCAGAAACGTGGGGTGCTGGGTTTTGTTTCCCCTGGCAGAAGCCTTTGTCAGTACCAGGTTGGCCCTTGGCCCTTGGGGGCCGGCTGCCTGCAGGATTTCCACAAATATCTAGATGCCTCCCAGGAAAAAGCTGCCACCTGTGCCAACTCGGGCTGCTTTGAGAGTGCCCATGGAGCTCTGCAAACTGAGATGTGGAACGTGGGGTGGTGGATTTGGTTTCCCTGGGCAGAAGCCTTTCTCAGTACCAGGAGGGCCCTTGTTCCTCAGGGGCAGGCTGCCGGCTGGATTTCCACGAATATCAAGATGCTGCCCAGGGACAAGCTGCCACTTGTGCCAACTCGCGCTGCTTTGAGGGTGCCCACGGAGCTCTGCAAACTGAGACCAGGAACGTAGGATTGTGGGTTTTGTTTTCCCGGGCAGAAGCCTCTCTCAGTGCCAGGTAGGCCCTTGTTCCTTAGGGGCAGGCTGGCAGGAAGATTTCCACGAATATCAAGATGCTGCCCAGGGACAAGCTGCCACCTGTGCCAACTCGGGCTGCTTTGAGAGTGCCCATGGAGCTCTGCAAACTGAGACCATGAACCTGGGGTGCTGAGTTTTGTTTCTCCGGGCAGAAGCATTTGCAGTGTCAGGTAGGCCCTTGGTCTTTAAGGGCAGGCAGCCTGCTGGATTTCCATGAATATCAAGATGCTGCCAAAGGACAAGCTGCCACCTGTGCCAACTCGCGCTGCTTTGAGAGTGCCCTTGGAGCTCTGCAAAGTGAGACCAGGAACGTGCGTTGGTGAGTTTTGTTTCCCCGGGCAGAAGCATTTGTCAGTACCAGGTAGGCCCTCGGAATTTCAGGGCCGACTGCCTGCTGGATTTCCACGAATATCAAGATGCTGCCCAGGGACAAGCTGCCACCTGTGCCAACTCGGGCTGCTTTGAGGGTGCCCATGGAGCTCTGCAAACTGAGACCAGAAACGTGGGGTGCTGGGTTTTGTTTCCCCTGGCAGAAGCCTTTGTCAGTACCAGGTCGGCCCTTGGCCCTTGGGGGCCGGCTGCCTGCAGGATTTCCACAAATATCAAGATGCCGCCCAGGGACAAGCTGCCACCTGTGCCAACTCACGCTGCTTTGAGAGTGCCCATGGAGCTCTGCAAACTGAGATGTGGAACGTGGGGTGGTGGGTTTTCTTTCCCCGGGCAGGAGCCTTTGTCAGTACCAGGAGTGTCCTTGTTCCTCAGGGGCAGGCTGCTGGCTGGATTTCCACGAATATCAAGATGCTGCCCAGGGACAAGCTGCCACTTGGGCCAACTCGCGCTGCTATGAGGGTGCCCACGGAGCTCTGCAAACTGAGACCAGGAACGTAGGGTTGTGGGTTTTGTTTTCCCGGGCAGAAGCCTCTCTCAGTACCAGGTATGCCCTTGTTCCTTAGGAGCAGGCTGGCAGCAAGATTTCCACGAATATCAAGATGCTGCCCAGGGACAAGCTGCCACCTGTGCCAACTCGGGCTGCTTTGAGAGTGCCCATGGAGCTCTGCAAACTGAGACCATGAACCTGGGGTGCTGAGCTTTGTTTCTCCGGGCAGAAGCATTTGAAGTGCCAGGTAGGCCCTCGGTCCTTAAGGGCAGGCAGCCTGCTGGATTTCCACGAATATCAAGATGCTGCCCAGGGACAAGCTGCCACCTGTGCCAACTCGCGCTGCTTTGAGAGTGCCCATGGTGCTCTGCAAACTGAGACCAGAAACGTGGGGTGCTGGGTTTTGTTTTCCAGGGCAGAAGCCTTTGTCAGTACCAAGTAGGCCCTTGTTCCTTAGGGACAGCCTGGCAGCAAGATTTCCACGAATATCAAGATGCTGCCCAGGGATATTCTGCCACCTGTGCCAACTCGGGCTGCTTTGAGTGTGCCCACGGAGTTCTTCAAACTGAGACCAGGAACGTGGGTTTGTGGGTTTTCTTTTCCCGGGCAGAAACATTTACAGGACCAGGTAGGCCCTCGGCCCTTTGGGGGAGGCTGACACGAGGATTTCCACGAAAATCAAGTTTCCGCCCAGGGACAAGCTGCCACCTGTGCCAACTCGGGCTGCTTTGAGAGTGCCCATGGTGCTCTGCAAACTGAGACCAGGAAAGTGGTGTTCTGAGTTTTGTTTTCCGGGCAGAATCCTTTGTCAGTACCAGGTAGGCCGTTGGCCCTTGGGGGCCAGCTGCCTGCAGGATTTCCACGAATATCAAGATGCCGCCCAGGGACAAGCTGCCACCTGTGCCAACTCGGGCTGCTTTGAGAGTGCCCACAGAGCTCTTCAAACAGAGAGAAAGTATGTGGGGTTATGGGTTTTGTTTTCCAGGGCAGAAGCCTTTGTCAGTACCAAGTAGGCCCTCAGCCCTTAGAGGCAGTCTGCCTGCTGGATTTCCACGCATATCAAGATGCCACCCAGGGACAAGCTGCCACCTGTGCCAACTCGGGCTGCTTTGAGAGTGCCCATGGAGCTCTGCAAAGTGAGACCAGGAACTTGCCTTGGTGAGTTTTGTTTCCCTGGGCAGAAGCATTTGCAGTACCAGGTAGGCTCTCGTAATTCAGGGCCGGCTGCCTCCTGGATTTCCACGAATATCAAGATGCTGCCCAGGGACCAGCTTCCACTTGAGCCAACTCGCGCTGCTTTGAGGGTGCCCACGGAGCTCTGCAAACTGAGACCAGGAACGTAGGGTTGTGGGTTTTGTTTTCCCGGGCAGAAGCCTCTCTCAGTACCAGGTAGGCCCTTGTTCCTTAGGGGCAGGCTGGCAGCAAGATTTCCACGAATATCAAGATGCTGCCCAGGGACAAGCTGCCACCTGTGCCAACTCGGGCTGCTTTGAGAGTGCCCATGGAGCTCTGCAAACTGGGACCATTAACGTGAGGTGCTGAGTTTTGTTTGCCAGGGCAGAAACATTTGCAGTGCCAGGTAGGACCTTGGTCTTTAAGGGCAGGCAGCCTGCCCGATTTCCACGAATATCAAGATGCCGCGCAGGGACAAGCTGCCACCTGTGCCAACTCGGGCTGCTTTGAGAGTTCCCACGGAGCTCTGCAAACTGAGACCAGAAACGTGGGGTGCTGGGTTTTGTTTCCCCTGGCAGAAGCCTTTGTCAGTACCAGGTCAGCCCTTGGCCCTTGGGGCCGGCTGCCTGCAGGATTTCCACGAATATCAAGATGCTGCCCAGGGACAAGCTGCCACCTGTGCCAACTCGGGCTGCTTTGAGAGTGCCCACGGTGCTCTGCAAACTGAGATGTGGAACGTGGGGTTATGGCTTTTGTTTTCCCGGGCAGAAGCCTTTGTCAGTACCAGGAGGGCCCTTGTTCCTCAGGGGCAGGCTGCCCGCTGGATTTCCACGAATATCAAGATGCTGCCCAGGGACAAGCTGCCACCTGTGCCAACTCGCGCTGCTTTGAGGGTGCCCACGGAGCTCTGCAAACTGAGACCATGAACCTGTGTTGCTGAGTTTTGTTTCTCCGGGCAGAAGCATTTGAAGTGCCAGGTAGGCCCTCGGTCCTTAAGGGCAGGCAGCCTGCTGGATTTCCACGAATATCAAGATGCTGCCCAGGGACAAGCTGCCACCTGTGCCAACTCGGGCTGCTTTGAGAGTGCCCATGGTTCTCTGCAAACTGAGACGAGAAACGTGGTGTTCTGAGTTTTGTTTTCCCGGGCAGAAGCCTTTGTCAGTACCAGGTAGGCCGTTGGCCCTTTGGGGCCAGCTGCCTGCAGGATTTCCACGAATATCAAGATGCCGCCCAGGGACAAGCTGCCACCTGTGCCAACTCGGGCTGCTTGCAGAGTGCCCACAGAGCTCTTCAAACTGAGAGAAAGTATGTGGGGTTATGGGTTTTGTTTTCCAGGGCAGAAGCCTTTGTCAGTACCAAGTAGGCCCTCAGCCCTTAGAGGCAGTCTGCCTGCTGGATTTCCACGCATATCAAGATGCCACCCAGGGACAAGCTGCCACCTGTGCCAACTCGGGCTGCTTTGAGAGTGCCCATGGAGCTCTTCAAAGTGAGACCAGGAACTTGCCTTGGTGAGTTTTGTTTCCCCGGGCAGAAGCATTTGCAGTACCAGGTAGGCTCTCGTAATTCAGGGCCGGCTGCCTCCTGGATTTCCACGAGTATCAAGATGCTGCCCAGGGACAAGCTTCCACTTGTGCTAACTCGCGCTGCTTTGAGGGTGCCCACGGAGCTCTGCAAAGTGAGACCAGGAACTTGCCTTGGTGAGTTTTGTTTCCCCGGGCAGAAGCATTTGCAGTACCAGGTAGGCTCTCGTAATTCAGGGCCGGCTGCCTTCTGGATTTCCACGAATATCAAGATGCTGCCCAGGGACAAGCTTCCACTTGTGCTAACTCGCGCTGCTTTGAGGGTGCCCACGGAGCTCTGCAAACTGAGACCAGGAACGTAGGGTTGTGGGTTTTGTTTTCCCGGGCAGAAGCCTCTCTCAGTACCAGGTAGGCCCTTGTTCCTTAGGGGCAGGCTGGCAGCAAGATTTCCACGAATATCAAGATGCTGCCCAGGGACAAGCTGCCACCTGTGCCAACTCGGGCTGCTTTGAGAGTGCCCATGGAGCTCTGCAAACTGAGATGTGGAACGTGGGGTGGTGGATTTGGTTTCCCTGGGCAGAAGCCTTTGTCAGTACCAGGAGGGCCCTTGTTGCTCAGGGGCAGGCTGCCCGCTGGATTTCCACGAATATCAAGATGCTGCCCAAGGACAAGCTGCAACTTGTGCCAACTCGCGCTGCTTTGAGGGTGCCCACGGAGCTCTGCAAACTGAGACCAGGAACGTAGGATTGTGGGTTTTGTATTCCCGGGCAGAAGCCTCTCTCAGTACCAGGTAGGCCCTTGGCCCTTGGGGGCCGGCTGCCTGCAGGATTTCCACGAATATCAAGATGCTGCCCAGGGACAAACTGCCACCTGTGCCAACTCGGGCTGCTTTGAGAGTGCCCATGGAGCTCTGCAAACTGAGATGTGGAACGTGGGGTGGTGGGTTTTCTTTCCCCGGGCAGGAGCCTTTGTCAGTACCAGGAGGGTCCTTGTTCCTCAGGGGCAGGCTGCTGGCTGGATTTCCACGAATATCAAGATGCTGCCCAGGGACAAGCTGCCACTTGGGCCAACTCGCGCTGCTATGAGGGTGCCCACGGAGCTCTGCAAACTGAGACCAGGAACGTAGGGTTGTGGGTTTTGTTTTCCCGGGCAGAAGCCTCTCTCAGTACCAGGTATGCCCTTGTTCCTTAGGAGCAGGCTGGCAGCAAGATTTCCACGAATATCAAGATGCTGCCCAGGGACAAGCTGCCACCTGTGCCAACTCGGGCTGCTTTGAGAGTGCCCATGGAGCTCTGCAAACTGAGACCATGAACCTGGGGTGCTGAGCTTTGTTTCTCCGGGCAGAAGCATTTGAAGTGCCAGGTAGGCCCTCGGTCCTTAAGGGCAGGCAGCCTGCTGGATTTCCACGAATATCAAGATGCTGCCCAGGGACAAGCTGCCACCTGTGCCAACTCGCGCTGCTTTGAGAGTGCCCATGGAGCTCTGCAAACTGAGACCAGAAACGTGGGGTGCTGGGTTTTGTTTTCCAGGGCAGAAGCCTTTGTCAGTACCAAGTAGGCCCTTGTTCCTTAGGGACAGCCTGGCAGCAAGATTTCCACGAATATCAAGATGCTGCCCAGGGATATTCTGCCACCTCTGCCAACTCGGGCTGCTTTGAGTGTGCCCACGGAGTTCTTCAAACTGAGACCAGGAACGTGGGTTTGTGGGTTTTCTTTTCCCGGGCAGAAACATTTACAGGACCAGGTAGGCCCTCGGCCCTTTGGGGGAGGCTGGCACGAGGATTTCCACGAAAATCAAGTTTCCGCCCAGGGACAAGCTGCCACCTGTGCCAACTCGGGCTGCTTTGAGAGTGCCCATGGTGCTCTGCAAACTGAGACCAGGAAAGTGGTGTTCTGAGTTTTGTTTTCCGGGCAGAATCCTTTGTCAGTACCAGGTAGGCCGTTGGCCCTTGGGGGCCAGCTGCCTGCAGGATTTCCACGAATATCAAGATGCCGCCCAGGGACAAGCTGCCACCTGTGCCAACTCGGGCTGCTTTGAGAGTGCCCACAGAGCTCTTCAAACAGAGAGAAAGTATGTGGGGTTATGGGTTTTGTTTTCCAGGGCAGAAGCCTTTGTCAGTACCAAGTAGGCCCTCAGCCCTTAGAGGCAGTCTGCCTGCTGGATTTCCACGCATATCAAGATGCCACCCAGGGACAAGCTGCCACCTGTGCCAACTCGGGCTGCTTTGAGAGTGCCCATGGAGCTCTGCAAAGTGAGACCAGGAACTTGCCTTGGTGAGTTTTGTTTCCCTGGGCAGAAGCATTTGTCTGTACCAGGTAGGCTCTCGTAATTCAGGGCCGGCTGCCTCCTGGATTTCCACGAATATCAAGATGCTGCCCAGGGACCAGCTTCCACTTGAGCCAACTCGCGCTGCTTTGAGGGTGCCCACGGAGCTCTGCAAACTGAGACCAGGAACGTAGGGTTGTGGGTTTTGTTTTCCCGGGCAGAAGCCTCTCTCAGTACCAGGTAGGCCCTTGTTCCTTAGGGGCAGGCTGGCAGCAAGATTTCCACGAATATCAAGATGCTGCCCAGGGACAAGCTGCCACCTGTGCCAACTCGGGCTGCTTTGAGAGTTCCCATGGAGCTCTGCAAACTGGGACCATTAACGTGAGGTGCTGAGTTTTGTTTGCCAGGGCAGAAACATTTGCAGTGCCAGGTAGGACCTTGGTCTTTAAGGGCAGGCAGCCTGCCCGATTTCCACGAATATCAAGATGCCGCGCAGGGACAAGCTGCCACCTGTGCCAACTCGGGCTGCTTTGAGGGTGCCCACGGAGCTCTGCAAACTGAGACCAGAAACGTGGGGTGCTGGGTTTTGTTTCCCCTGGCAGAAGCCTTTGTCAGTACCAGGTCAGCCCTTGGCCCTTGGGGCCGGCTGCCTGCAGGATTTCCACGAATATCAAGATGCTGCCCAGGTTCAAGCTGCCACCTGTGCCAACTCGGGCTGCTTTGAGAGTGCCCACGGTGCTCTGCAAACTGAGATGTGGAACGTGGGGTTATGGCTTTTGTTTTCCCGGGCAGAAGCCTTTGTCAGTACCAGGAGGGCCCTTGTTCCTCAGGGGCAGGCTGCCCGCTGGATTTCCACGAATATCAAGATGCTGCCCAGGGACAAGCTGCCACCTGTGCCAACTCGCGCTGCTTTGAGGGTGCCCACGGAGCTCTGCAAACTGAGACCATGAACCTGTGTTGCTGAGTTTTGTTTCTCCGGGCAGAAGCATTTGAAGTGCCAGGTAGGCCCTCGGTCCTTAAGGGCAGGCAGCCTGCTGGATTTCCACGAATATCAAGATGCTGCCCAGGGACAAGCTGCCACCTGTGCCAACTCGCGCTGCTTTGAGAGTGCCCATGGTTCTCTGCAAACTGAGACGAGAAACGTGGTGTTCTGAGTTTTGTTTTCCCGGGCAGAAGCCTTTGTCAGTACCAGGTAGGCCGTTGGCCCTTTGGGGCCAGCTGCCTGCAGGATTTCCACGAATATCAAGATGCCGCCCAGGGACAAGCTGCCACCTGTGCCAACTCGGGCTGCTTGCAGAGTGCCCACAGAGCTCTTCAAACTGAGAGAAAGTATGTGGGGTTATGGGTTTTGTTTTCCAGGGCAGAAGCCTTTGTCAGTACCAAGTAGGCCCTCAGCCCTTAGAGGCAGTCTGCCTGCTGGATTTCCACGCATATCAAGATGCCACCCAGGGACAAGCTGCCACCTGTGCCAACTCGGGCTGCTTTGAGAGTGCCCATGGAGCTCTGCAAAGTGAGACCAGGAACTTGCCTTGGTGAGTTTTGTTTCCCCGGGCAGAAGCATTTGCAGTACCAGGTAGGCTCTCGTAATTCAGGGCCGGCTGCCTCCTGGATTTCCACGAGTATCAAGATGCTGCCCAGGGACAAGCTTCCACTTGTGCTAACTCGCGCTGCTTTGAGGGTGCCCACGGAGCTCTGCAAAGTGAGACCAGGAACTTGCCTTGGTGAGTTTTGTTTCCCCGGGCAGAAGCATTTGCAGTACCAGGTAGGCTCTCGTAATTCAGGGCCGGCTGCCTTCTGGATTTCCACGAATATCAAGATGCTGCCCAGGGACAAGCTTCCACTTGTGCTAACTCGCGCTGCTTTGAGGGTGCCCACGGAGCTCTGCAAACTGAGACCAGGAACGTAGGGTTGTGGGCTTTGTTTTCACGGGCAGAAGCCTCTCTCAGTACCAGGTAGGCCCTTGTTCCTTAGGGGCAGGCTGGCAGCAAGATTTCCACGAATATCAAGATGCTGCCCAGGGACAAGCTGCCACCTGTGCCAACTCGGGCTGCTTTGAGAGTGCCCATGGAGCTCTGCAAACTGAGATGTGGAACGTGGGGTGGTGGATTTGGTTTCCCTGGGCAGAAGCCTTTGTCAGTACCAGGAGGGCCCTTGTTCCTCAGGGGCAGGCTGCCCGCTGGATTTCCACGAATATCAAGATGCTGCCCAGGGACAAGCTGCAACTTGTGCCAACTCGCGCTGCTTTGAGGGTGCCCACGGAGCTCTGCAAACTGAGACCAGGAACGTAGGATTGTGGGTTTTGTATTCCCGGGCAGAAGCCTCTCTCAGTACCAGGTAGGCCCTTGGCCCTTGGGGGCCGGCTGCCTGCAGGATTTCCACGAATATCAAGATGCTGCCCAGGGACAAACTGCCACCTGTGCCAACTCGGGCTGCTTTGAGAGTGCCCATGGAGCTCTGCAAACTGAGATGTGGAACGTGGGGTGGTGGGTTTTGTTTCCCGGGGCAGAAGCCTTTGTCAGTACCAGGAGGGCCCTTGTTCATCAGGGGCAGGCTGGCGGCTCAATTTCCACGAATATCAAGATGCTGCCCAGGGACAAGCTGCCACTTGTGCCAACTCGCGCTTCTTTGAGGGTGCCCACGGAGCTCTGCAAACTGAGACCAGGAACGTAGGATTGTGGGTTTTGTTTTCCCGGTCAGACGCCTCTCTCAGTGCCAGGTAGGCCCTTGTTCCTTAGGGGCAGGCTGGCAGCAAGATTTCCACGAATATCAAGATGCTGCCCAGGGACAAGCTGCCACCTGTGCCAACTCGTGCTGCTTTGAGAGTGCCCATGGAGCTCTGCAAACTGAGACCATGAACCTGGGGTGCTGAGTTTTGTTTCCCTGGGCAGAAGCATTTGCAGTGCCAGGTAGGGCCTTGGTCTTTAAGGGCAGGCAGCCTGCTGGATTTCCATGAATATCAAGATGCTGCCAAAGGACAAGCTGCCACCTGTGCCAACTCGCGCTGCTTTGAGAGTGCCCTTGGAGCTCTGCAATGTGAGACCAGGAACGTGCGTTGGTGAGTTTTGTTTCCCCGGGCAGAAGCATTTGTCAGTACCAGGTAGGCCCTCGGAATTTCAGGGCCGACTGCCTGCTGGATTTCCACGAATATCAAGATGCTGCCCAGGGACAAGCTGCCACCTGTGCCAACTCGGGCTGCTTTGAGGGTGCCCATGGAGCTCTGCAAACTGAGACCAGAAACGTGGGGTGCTGGGTTTTGTTTCCCCTGGCAGAAGCCTTTGTCAGTACCAGGTCGACCTTTGGCCCTTGGGGGCCAGCTGCCTGCAGGATTTCCACAAATATCAAGATGCCGCCCAGGGACAAGCTGCCACCTGTGCCAACTTGGGCTGCTTTGAGAGTGCCCATGGAGCTCTGCAAACTGAGATGTGGAACATGGGCTGGTGGGTTTTCTTTCCCCGGGCAGAAGCCTTTGTCAGTACCAGGAGAGTCCTTGTTCCTCAGGGGCAGGCTGCCGGCTGGATTTCCACGAATATCAAGATGCTGCCCAGGGACCAGCTGGCACTTGGGCCAACTCGCGCTGCTATGAGGGTGCCCACGGAGCTCTGCAAACTGAGACCAGGAACGTAGGGTTGTGGGTTTTGTTTTCCCGGGCAGAAGCCTCTCTCAGTACCAGGTATGCCCTTGTTCCTTAGGTGCAGGCTGGCAGCAAGCTTTCCACGAATATCAAGATGCTGCCCAGGGATATTCTGCCACCTGTGCCAACTCGGGCTGCTTTGAGAGTGCCCACGGAGCTCTGCAAACTGAGACCATGAACCTGGGGTGCTGAGTTTTGTTTCTCCGGGCAGAAGCATTTGCAGTGCCAGGTAGGCCCTCGGTCCTTAGGGGCAGGCAGCCTGCTGGATTTCCATGAATATCAAGATGCTGCCCAGGGACAAGCTGCCACCTGTGCCAACTCACGCTGCTTTGAGAGTGCCCATGGTGCTCTGCAAACTGAGACCAGAAACGTGGGGTGCTGGGTTTTGTTTTCCAGGGCAGAAGCCTTTGTCAGTACCAAGTAGGCCCTTGTTCCTTAGGGACAGCCTGGCAGCAAGATTTCCACGAATATCAAGATGCTGCCCAGGGATATTCTGCCACCTGTGCCAACTCGGGCTGCTTTGAGAGTGCCCACGGAGTTCTTCAAACTGAGACCAGGAACGTGGGTTTGTCGGTGTTGTTTTCCCGGGCAGAAACATTTGCAGGACCAGGTAGGCCCTCGGCCCTTTGGGGGAGGCTGGCACCAGGATTTCCACGAAAATCAAGTTTCCGCCCAGGGACAAGCTGCCACCTTTGCCAACTCACGCTGCTTTGAGAGTGCCCACAGAGCTCTGCAAACTGTGACAAGGACCGTGGGGTGCTGAGTTTTGTTTTCCCGGGCAGAAGTATTTGTCAGTACTAGGTAGGCCCACGGTCTTTCAGGGCCGTCAGCCTGCTGAATTTCCACGAATATCAGGATGCTGCCCACGGAGGAGCTGCCACCTGTGCCAACTCGGGCTGCTTTGAGAGTGCCCATGGTGCTCTGCAAACTGAGACCAGAAACGTGGGGTGCTGGGTTTTGTTTTCCAGGGCAGAAGCCTTTGTCAGTACCAGGAGGGTCCTTGTTCCTTATGGGCAGTCTGCCTGCTGGATTTCCACGAATATCAAGATGCTGCCCAGGGACAAGCTGCCACCTGTGCCAACTCGGGCTGCTTTGAGAGTGCCCATGGAACTCTGCAAACTGGGACCAGGAAAGTGGTGTTCTGAGTATTGTTTTCCCGGGCAGAAGCATTTGTCAGTACCAGGTAGGCCCTCGGCCCTTTGGGGCCGGCAGCCTGCAGGATTTCCATGAATCTGAACATGCCGCCCAGGGATAAGCTGCCACATGTGCCAACTCGCGCTGCTTTGAGAGAGCCCATGGAGCTCTGCAAACTGAGACCAGGAACATGGGGTGGTGAGTTTTGTTTTCCCGGTCAGAAGCCTTTGTCAGTGTCAGGTCGGCCCTTGTTCCACAGGGGCAGGCTGCCGGCTGGATTTCCACGAATATCAAGATGCCGCCCAGGGACAAGCTGCCACCTGTGCCAACTCGGGCTGGTTTGAGAGTGCCCACGGAGCTCTGCAAACTGAGACCAGAAACGTGGGGTGCTGGGTTTTGTTTTCCCGGGCAGAAGCCTTTGTCAGTACCAGGTCAGGCCTTGGCCCTTGGGGGCCGGCTGCCTGCAGGATTTCCAGTAATATCTAGATGCCGCCCAGGGACAAGCTGCCACCTGTGCCAACTCGGGCTGCTTTGAGAGTGCCCACGGAGCTCTGCAAACTGAGACCAGAAACGTGGGGTGCTGGGTTTTGTTTTCCCGGGCAGAAGCCTTTGTCTGTACCAGGTCGGCCCTTGGCCCTTGGGGGCCGGCTGCCTGCAGGATTTCCACAAATATCAAGATGCCGCCCAGGGACAAGCTGCCACCTGTGCCAACTCGGGCTGCTTTGAGAGTGCCCACGGAGCTCTGCAAACTGAGATGTGGAACGTGGGGTGGTGGATTTTGTTTCCCTGGGCAGAAGCCTTTCTCAGTACCAGGAAGGCCCTTGTTCCTCAGGGGCAGGCTGCCGGCTGGATTTCCACGAATATCAAGATGCTGCCCAGGGACAAGCTGCCACTTGTGCCAACTCGCGCTGCTTTGAGGGTGCCCACGGAGCTCTGCAAACTGAGACCAGGAAGGTAGGGTTGTGGGTTTTGTTTTCCCGGGCAGAAGCCTTTGTCAGTACCAGGTAGGCCCTTGTTCCTCAGGGGCAGGCTGCCTGCAGGATTTCCACGAATATCAAGATGCTGCCCAGGGACAAGCTGCCACCTGTGCCAACTCACGCTGCTTTGAGAGTGCCCATGGAGCTCTGCAAACTGAGACCATGAACCTGGGGTGTTGAGTTTTGTTTCTCCGGGCAGAAGCATTTGAAGTGCCAGGTAGGCCCTCGGTCCTTAAGGGCAGGCAGCCTGCTGGATTTCCACGAATATCAAGATGCTGCCCAGGGACAAGCTGCCACCTGTGCCAACTCGCGCTGCTTTGAGAGTGCCCATGGTGCTCTGCAAACTGAGACCAGAAACGTGGTGTTCTGAGTTTTGTTTTCCCGGGCAGAAGCCTTTGTCAGTACCAGGTCGGCCCTTGGCCCTTGGGGGCCAGCTGCCTGCAGGATTTCCACGAATATCAAAATGCTGCCCAGGGACAAGCTGCCACTTGTGCCAACTCGGGCTGCTTTGAGAGTGCCCACGGAGCTCTTCAAACTGAGAGAAAGTATGTGGGGTTATGGGTTTTGTTTTCCCGGGCAGAAGCCTTTGTCAGTACGAAGTAGGCCCTCAGCCCTTAGAGGCAGTCTGCCTGCTGGATTTCCACGAATATCAAGATGCCACCCAGGGACAAGCTGCCACTTGGGCCAACTCGCGCTGCTTTGAGGGTGCCCATGGAGCTCTGCAAACTGAGACCATTACCTAGGGTTGTGGGTTTTGTTTTCTCGGGCAGAAGCCTCTCTCAGTGCCAGGTAGGCCCTTGTTCCTTAGGGGCAGGCTGGCAGGAAGATTTCCACGAATATCAAGATGCTGCCCAGGATCAAGCTGCCACCTGTGCCAACTCGTGCTGCTTTGAGAGTGCCCATGGAGCTCTGCAAACTGAGACCATGAACCTGGGGTGCTGAGTTTTGTTTCCCTGGGCAGAAGCATTTGCAGTGCCAGGTAGGCCCTTGGTCTTTAAGGGCAGGCAGCCTGCTGGATTTCCATGAATATCAAGATGCTGCCAAAGGACAAGCTGCCACCTGTGCCAACTCGCGCTGCTTTGAGAGTGCCCTTGGAGCTCTGCAAAGTGAGACCAGGAACGTGCGTTGGTGAGTTTTGTTTCCCCGGGCAGAAGCATTTGTCAGTACCAGGTAGGCCCTCGGAATTTCAGGGCCGACTGCCTGCTGGATTTCCACGAATATCAAGATGCTGCCCAGGGACAAGCTGCCACCTGTGCCAATTCGGGCTGCTTTGAGGGTGCCCATGGAGCTCTGCAAACTGAGACCAGAAACGTGGGGTGCTGGGTTTTGTTTCCCCTGGCAGAAGCCTTTGTCAGTACCAGGTCGGCCCTTGGCCCTTGGGGGCCGGCTGCCTGCAGGATTTCCACAAATATCAAGATGCCGCCCAGGGACAAGCTGCCACCTGTGCCAACTTGGGCTGCTTTGAGAGTGCCCATGGAGCTCGGCAAACTGAGATGTGGAACATGGGCTGGTGGGTTTTCTTTCCCCGGGCAGAAGCCTTTGTCAGTACCAGGAGAGTCCTTGTTCCTCAGGGGCAGGCTGCCGGCTGGATTTCCACGAATATCAAGATGCTGCCTAGGGACCAGCTGGCACTTGGGCCAACTCGCGCTGCTATGAGGGTGCCCACGGAGCTCTGCAAACTGAGACCAGGAACGTAGGGTTGTGGGTTTTGTTTTCCCGGGCAGAAGCCTCTCTCAGTACCAGGTATGCCCTTGTTCCTTAGGTGCAGGCTGGCAGCAAGCTTTCCACGAATATCAAGATGCTGCCCAGGGATATTCTGCCACCTGTGCCAACTCGGGCTGCTTTGAGAGTGCCCACGGAGCTCTGCAAACTGAGACCAGGAACGTGCGTTGGTGAGTTTTGTTTCTCCGGGCAGAAGCATTTGCAGTGCCAGGTAGGCCCTCGGTCCTTAAGGGCAGGCAGCCTGCTGGATTTCCACGAATATCAAGATGCTGCCCAGGGACAAGCTGCCACCTGTGCCAACTCACGCTGCTTTGAGAGTGCCCATGGTGCTCTGCAAACTGAGACCAGAAACGTGGGGTGCTGGGTTTTGTTTTCCAGGGCAGAAGCCTTTGTCAGTACCAAGTAGGCCCTTGTTCCTTAGGGACAGCCTGGCAGCAAGATTTCCCCGAATATCAAAATGCTGCCCAGGGATATTCTGCCACCTGTGCCAACTCGGGCTGCTTTGAGAGTGCCCACGGAGTTCTTCAAACTGAGACCAGGAACGTGGGTTTGTCGGTGTTGTTTTCCCGGGCCGAAACATTTGCAGGACCAGGTAGGCCCCCGGCCCCTTGGGGGAGGCTGGCACCAGGATTTCCACGAAAATCAAGTTTCCGCCCAGGGACAAGCTGCCACCTGTGCCAACTCGTGCTGCTTTGAGAGTGCCCATGGAGCTCTGCAAACTGAGACCATGAACCTGGGGTGCTGAGTTTTGTTTCCCTGGGCAGAAGCATTTGCAGTGCCAGGTAGGCCCTTGGTCTTTAAGCGCAGGCAGCCTGCTGGATTTCCATGAATATCAAGATGCTGCCAAAGGACAAGCTGCCACCTGTGCCAACTCGGGCTGCTTTGAGGGTGCCCTTGGAGCTCTGCAAAGTGAGACCAGGAACGTGCGTTGGTGAGTTTTGTTTTCCCGGGCAGAAGCATTTGTCAGTACCAGGTAGGCCCTCGGAATTCCAGGGCCAACTGCCTGCTGGCTTTCCACGAATATCAAGATGCTGCCCAGGGATATTCTGCCA
>NW_024037204.1:19793-103998 GCF_015832195.1 Motacilla alba alba | reverse complement strand
TTGTCCCTGGGCGGCATCTTGATATTCGTGGAAATCCTGCAGGCAGCCGGCCCCCAAGGGCCAAGGGCCTACCTGGTACTGAGAGAGGCTTCTGCCCAGGAATACAAAACCCACAATCCTACGTTCCTGGTCTCAGTTTGCAGAGCTCCGTGGGCACTCTCAAAGCAGCGCGAGTTGGCACAAGTTGCAGCTTGTCCCTGGGCAGCATCTTGATATTCGTGGAAATCCAGCGGGCAGCCTGCCCCTGAGGAACAAGGGCCCTCCTGGTACTGACAAAGGCTTCTGCCCAGGGAAACCAAATCCACCACCCCACGTTCCACATCTCAGTTTGAAGAGCTCCATGGGCACTCTCAAAGCAGCCCGAGTTGGCACAGGTGGCAGCTTTTTCCTGGGCGGCATCTAGATATTTGTGGAAATCCTGCAGGCAGCCGGCCCCCAAGGGCCAAGGGCCGACCTGGTACTGGCAAAGGCTTCTGCCAGGGGAAACAAAACCCAGCACCCCACGTTTCTGGTCTTAGTTTGCAGAGCTCCGTGGGCACCCTCAAAGCAGCCCGAGTTGGCACAGGTGGCAGCTTGTCCCTGGGCAGCATCTTGATATTCGTGGAAATCCTGCAGGCTGCCAGCCCTTAAAGACCAAGGGCCTACCTGGCACTGCAAATGTTTCTGCCCAGAGAAACAAAACTCAGCACCCCACGTTAATGGTCCCAGTTTGCAGAGCTCCATGGGAACTCTCAAAGCAGCCCGAGTTGGCACAGGTGGCAGCTTGTCCCTGGGCAGCATCTTGATATTCGTGGAAATCTTGCTGCCAGCCTGCCCCTAAGGAACAAGGGCCTACCTGGTACTGAGAGAGGCTTCTGCCCGGGAAAACAAAACCCACAACCCTACGTTCCTGGTCTCAGTTTGCAGAGCTCCGTGGGCACCCTCAAAGCAGCGCGAGTTAGCACAAGTGGAAGCTTGTCCCTGGGCAGCATCTTGATATTCGTGGAAATCCAGAAGGCAGCCGGCCCTGAATTACGAGAGCCTACCTGGTACTGCAAATGCTTCTGCCCGGGGAAAAAAAAACTCAGCACCCCACGTTCCTGGTCTCACTTTGCAGAGCTCCATGGGCACTCTCAAAGCAGCCCGAGTTGGCACAGGTGGCAGCTTGTCCCTGGGTGGCATCTTGATATGCGTGGAAATCCAGCAGGCAGACTGCCTCTAAGGGCTGAGGGCCTACTTGGTACTGACAAAGGCTTCTGCCCTGGAAAACAAAACCCATAACCCCACATACTTTCTCTCAGTTGGAAGAGATCCGTGGGCAGTCTCAAAGCAGCCCGAGTTGGCACAGGTGTCAGCTTGTCCCTGGGCGGCATCTTGATATTCGTGGAAATCCTGCAGGCAGCTGGCCCCAAAGGGCCAACGGCCTACCTGGTACTGACAAAGGCTTCTGCCCGGGAAAACAAAACTCAGAACACCACGTTTCTGGTCTCAGTTTGCAGAGCACCATGGGCACTCTCAAAGCAGCGCGAGTTGCCACAGGTGGCAGCTTGTCCCTGGGCAGCATCTTGATATTCGTGGAAATCCAGCAGGCTGCCTGCCCTTAAGGACCGAGGGCCTACCTGGCACTTCAAATGCTTCTGCCCGGAGAAACAAAACTCAGCAACACAGGTTCATGGTCTCAGTTTGCAGAGCTCCGTGGGCACCCTCAAAGCAGCGCGAGTTGGCACAAGTGGCAGCTTGTCCCTGGGCAGCATCTTGATATTCGTGGAAATCCAGCGGGCAGCCTGCCCCTGAGGAACAAGGGCCCTCCTGGTACTGACAAAGGCTTCTGCCCGGGAAAACAAAACCCACAACCCTACCTTCCTGGTCTCAGTTTGCAGAGCTCCGTGGGCACCCTCAAAGCAGCGCGAGTTGGCACAAGTGGCAGCTTGTCGCTGGGCAGCATCTTGATATTCGTGGAAATCCTGCAGGCAGCCGGCCCCCAAGGGCCAAGGGCCGACCTGGTACTGACAAAGGCTTCTGACAGGGGAAACAAAACCCAGCACCCCACGTTTCTGGTCTCAGTTTGCAGAGCTGCGTGGGCACCCTCAAAGCAGCCCGAGTTGGCACAAGTGGAAGCTGGTCCCTGGGCAGCATCTTGATATTCGTGGAAATCCTGCAGGCAGCTGGCCCTGAATTACGAGAGCCTACCTGGTACTGCAAATGCTTCTGCCCAGGGAAACAAAACTCACCAAGGCAAGTTCCTGGTCTCACTTTGCAGAGCTCCATGGGCACTCTCAAAGCAGCCTGAGTTGGCACAGGTGGCAGCTTGTCCCTGGGCGGAAACTTGATTTTCGTGGAAATCCTCGTGCCAGCCTCCCCCAAAGGGCCGAGGGTCTACCTGGTCCTGTAAATGTTTCTGCCCGGGAAAAGAAAACCCACAAACCCACGTTCCTGGTCTCAGTTTGAAGAACTCCGTGGGCACTCTCAAAGCAGCCCGAGTTTGCACAAGTTGCAGTTTGTCCCTGGGCAGCATCTTGATATTCGTGGAAATTCAGCCGACAGCCTGCCCCTGAGGAACAAGGGCCCTCCTGGTACTGACAAAGGCTTCTGCCCCGGAAAACAAAACCCACCACCCCACGTTCCTGGTCTCAGTTTGCAGAGCTCCATGGGCACTCTCAAAGCAGCCCGAGTTGGCACAGGTGGCAGTTTGTCCTTGGGCGGCATCTTGATATTCGTGGAAATCCTGCAGGCAGCCGGCCCCCAAGGGCCAAGGGCCTACCTGGTACTGACAAAGGCTTCTGCCAGGGGAAACAAAACCCAGCACCCCACGTTTCTGGTCTCAGTTTGCAGAGCACCATGGGCACTCTCAAAGCAGCGCGAGTTGGCACAGGTGGCAGCTTGTCCTTTGGCAACATCTTGATATTCATGGAAATCCAGCAGGCTGCCTGCCCTTAAAGACCAAGGGCCTACCTGGCACTTCAAAAGTTTCTGCCCAGAGAAACAAAACTCAGCACCTCACGTTAATGGTCCCAGTTTGCAGAGCTCCATGGGAACTCTCAAAGCAGCCCGAGTTGGCACAGGTGGCAGCTTGTCCCTGGGCAGCATCTTGATATTCGTGGAAATCTTGCTGCCAGGCTGTCCCTAGGGAACAAGGGCCTACCTGGTACTGAGAGAGGCTTCTGCCCGGGAAAACAAAACCCACAACCCTACGTTCCTGGTCTCAGTTTGCAGAGCTCCGTGGGCACCCTCAAAGCAGCGCGAGTTGGCACAGGTGGCAGAATATCCCTGGGCGGCATCTTGATATTCGTGGAAATCCAGCAGGCAGCCAGCCATGAAGGGCCGAGGGCCTACCTGGTACTGACAAAGGCTTCTGCCGAGGAAAAAAAAAACCTCACCATCCCACGCTCCTGGTTTCTGTTTGTAGAGCACCATGGGCACCCTCAAAGCAGCGCGCGTTGGCCCAAGTGGCAGCTTGTCCCTGGGCAGCATCTTGATATTCGTGGAAATCCAGCAGGCAGACGGCCCTGAAGTTCCGAGAGCCTGCCTTGTACTGCAAATGCTTCTGCCCGGGGAAACAAAACTCACCAAGGCAAGTTCCTGGTCTCAGTTTGCAGAGCTCCATGGGCACTCTCAAAGCAGCGCGAGTTGGCACAGGTGGCAGCTTGTCCCTGGGTGGCATCTTGATATGCGTGGAAATCCAGGAGGCAGACTGCCTCTAAGGGCTGAGGGCCTACTTGGTACTGACAAAGGCTTCTGCCCTGGAAAACAAAACCAATAACCCCACATACTTTCTCTCAGTTTGCAGAGCTCCGTGGGCACCCTCAAAGCAGCGCGAGTTGGCCCAAGTGGCAGCTTGTCCCTGGGCAGCATCTTGATATTCGTGGAAATCCAGCAGGCAGACGGCCCTGAAGTTCCGAGAGCCTGCCTTGTACTGCAAATGCTTCTGCCCGGGGAAACAAAACTCACCAAGGCAAGTTCCTGGTCTCAGTTTGCAGAGCTCCATGGGCACTCTCAAAGCAGCGCGAGTTGGCACAGGTGGCAGCTTGTCCCTGGGCGGCATCTTGATATTCGTGGAAATCCTGCAGGCAGCTGGCCCCAAAGGGCCAACGGCCTACCTGGTACTAACAAAGGCTTCTGCCCGGGAAAACAAAACTCAGAACACCACGTTTCTGGTCTCAGTTTGCAGAGCACCATGGGCACTCTCAAAGCAGCGCGAGTTGGCACAGGTGGCAGCTTGTCCCTGGGCAGCATCTTGATATTCGTGGAAATCCAGCAGGCTGCCTGCCCTTAAGGACCGAGGGCCTACCTGGCACTTCAAATGCTTCTGCCCGGAGAAACAAAACTCAGCAACACAGGTTCATGGTCTCAGTTTGCAGAGCTCCGTGGGCACCCTCAAAGCAGCGCGAGTTGGCACAAGTGGCAGCTTGTCCCTGGGCAGCATCTTGATATTCGTGGAAATCCAGCGGGCAGCCTGCCCCTGAGGAACAAGGGCCCTCCTGGTACTGACAAAGGCTTCTGCCCGGGAAAACAAAACCCACAACCCTACCTTCCTGGTCTCAGTTTGCAGAGCTCCGTGGGCACCCTCAAAGCAGCGCGAGTTGGCACAGGTGGCAGCTTGTCCCTGGTCAGCATCTTGATATTCGTGGAAATCCTGCAGGCAGCCGGCCCCCAAGGGCCAACGGCCTACCTGGTACTGACAAAGGCTTCTGCCCAGGTAAACAAAATTCGCCAACACACGTTCATGGTCTCAGTTTGCAGAGCTGCATGGGTACTCTAAAATCAGCGTGAGTTGCCACAGGTGGCAGCTTGTCCCTGGGCGGCATCTTGATATTCGTCGAAATCCGGCAGGCCGACGGCCCCTAAGGACTGAGAGCCTACCTGGTACTGACAAAGGCTTCTGCCCAGGAAAAAAAAACCCACCACCCCACGTTCCGGGTCTCAGTTTGCAGAGCTCTGTGGGCACTCTTAAAGCAGCCCGAGTTGGCACAGGTGGCAGCTTGCCCCTGGGCGGCATCTTGATATTGGCGGAAATCCAGCCGGCAGCCGGCCCATAAGTGCCAAGGGCCTACCTGGTACTGACAAATGCTTCTGCCCAGGGAAACAAAACAGACCAACCCACGTTAATGGTCTCAGTTTGCAGAGCTTCATGGGCACTCTCAAGGCAGCGCGAGTTGGCACAGGTGGCAGCTTGTCCCTGGGCAGCATCTTCAGATTAGCAAAAACCCAGCAGGCAGCTGGCCCCGAAGGGCGAAGGCCTACCTGGTACTGACAAAGGCTTCTGCCCAGGTAAACTAAGCTCACCACACCACGTGCCTGGTCTCAGATTGCAGAACTCCATGGGCACACTCAAAGCAGCCCGAATTGGCACAGGCGGCAGTTTGTCCCTGGGCGGCATCTTGATATTCGCGGAAATCCAGCGAGCAGACTGCCCCTAAGGACTGAGGGCCTACCTGATACTGACACAGCTTCTGCCCCGGAATACAAAACTCACCAGCCCACGTTCCTGGTCTCAGTTGGCAGAGCTCTTTAGGCACTCTGAAAGCAGCCGGACTTGGCACTGGTGGCAGCCTGTCCCTTGGTGGCAACTTGAAATTCGTGGAAATCTAGCAACCAGCTAGCCGCAGTGGGCTGGTGTTGTGCGGCTTGCTTCTTCACCTCCTGTAAGCTGCCGGCTCTCCGTCTAGCGAAGGCGAAAGAGCCGCTTCTTCGCGCACTGCTGCTTGTGCCGGTGGCGGTGCGCTCCGGAGCGCTGCTTCGGGCGAAAGACGCCGGCCAGCGGCACTTCGCTCCGGACAGCTCCGTACCTCCGTCTTCTTCCTCTCTCGTCGTCTGCATCCTAGCCTAAAGCTTCTCCATGACTTCTCGCCGAGAAAGAATGTGTGCCAGCACTGCAAACATCTACCGATCTTGCTTGACGAGTTCACCCAGTTCTTTGTATCTCGCAGCGCAAAGAGACCCGCAAGAGTTTCCACGGAGTGTTGCAGGAGCACTAGCAAGATGCATTGCAAAGTTGTCCAAAAACTTCTTCCATTCGCATGCTAACGTGATTTTCAAAGGCATGCGAGTAGCAATCCACCATCCCGCAGCAGTTCGACAGCTGCGCCCACAATGCTGTTGTTGTGCGGCTTGCTTCTTCACCTCCTGCAAGCTGCCGGCTCTCCGTCTACCGAAGGCGAAAGAGCCGCTACTTCGCGCACTGCTGCTTGTGCCGGTGGCGGTGCGCTCCGGAGCGCTGCTTCGTGCGAAAGACGCCGACCAGCGGCACTTCGCTCCGGACATCCCCGTACCTCCGTCTTCTGCCTCTCTCGTCGTCTGCATCCTAGCCAAAAGCTTCTCCATGACTTCTCGCCGAGAGAGAAAGTGTGCCAGCACTGCAAACATCTTCCGATCTTGCTTGACGAGTTCACCCAGTTCTTTGCATCTCGCAGCGCAAAGAGACCCGCAAGAGTTTCCACGGAGCGTTGCAAGAGCACTAGCAAGATGCATTGCAAAGTTGTCCAAAAACTTCTTCCATTCGCATGCTAACGTGATTTTCATAGGCGTACGAGTGGCAATCCACCATCCCGCAGCAGTAAGAGAGCTGCGCCCACAATACTGCTGTTGTGCGGCTTGCTTCTTCACCTCCTGCAAGCTGCCGGCTCTCCGTCTAGCGAAAGCGAAAGAGCCGCTACTTCGCGCACTGCTGCTTGTGCCGGTGGCGGTGCGCTCCGGAGCGCTGCTTCGGGCGAAAGACGCCGGCCAGCGGCACTTCGCTCCGGACAGCCCCGTACCTCCGTCTTCTGCCTCTCTCGTCGTCTGCATCCTAGCCAAAAGCTTCTCCATGACTTCTCGCCGAGAGAGAAAGTGTGCAAGCACTGCAAACATCTTCCGATCTTGTTTGACGAGTTCACCCAGTTCTTTGCATCTCGCAGCGCAAAGAGACCCGCAAGAGTTTCCACGGAGCGTTGCAGGAGCACTAGCAAGATGCATTGCAAAGTTGTCCAAAAACTTCTTCCATTCGCATGCTAACGTGATTTTCAACGGCATACGAGTGGCAATCCACCATCCCGCAGCAGTAAGAGAGCTGCGCCCACAATGCTGCTGTTGTGCGGCTTGCTTCTTCACCTCCTGCAAGCTGCCGGCTCTCCGTCTAGCGAAAGCGAAAGAGCCGCTTCTTCGCGCACTGCTGCTTGTGCCGGTGGCGGTGCGCTCCGGAGCGCTGCTTCGGGCGAAAGACGCCGGCCAGCGGCACTTCGCTCCGGACAGCTCCGTACCTCCGTCTTCTGCCTCTCTCGTCGTCTGCATCCTAGCCAAAAGCTTCTCCATGACTTCTCGCCGAGAGAGAAAGTGTGCCAGCACTGCAAACATCTACCGATCTTGTTTGACGAGTTCACCCAGTTCTTTGCATCTCGCAGCGCAAAGAGACCCGCAAGAGTTTCCACGGAGCGTTGCAGGAGCACTAGCAAGATGCATTGCAAAGTTGTCCAAAAACTTCTTCCATTCGCATGCTAACGTGATTTTCAAAGGCATACGAGTGGCAATCCACCATCCCGCAGCAGTATGAGAGATGCGCCCACAATGCTGCTGTTGTGCTGCTTGCTTCTTCACCTCCTGCAAGCTGCCGGCTCTCCGTCTACCGAAGGCGAAAGAGCCGCTTCTTCGCGCACTGCTGCTTGTGCCGGTGGCGGTGCGCTCCGGCGCGCTGCTTCGGGCGAAAGACGCCGGCCAGCGGCACTTCGCTCCGGACAGCTCCGTACCTCCGTCTTCTGCCTCTCTCGTCGTCTGCATCCTAGCCAAAAGCTTCTCCATGACTTCTCGCCGAGAGAGAAAGTGTGCCAGCACTGCAAACATCTTCCGATCTTGCTTGACGAGTTCACCCAGTTCTTTGCATCTCGCAGCGCAAAGAGACCCGCAAGAGTTTCCACGGAGTGTTGCAGGAGCACTAGCAAGATGCATTGCAAAGTTGTCCAAAAACTTCTTCCATTCGCATGCTAACGTGATTTTCAAAGGCATACGAGTGGCAATCCACCATCCCACAGCAGTTCGACAGCTGCGCCCACAATGCTGCTGTTGTGCGGCTTGCTTCTTCACCTCCTGCAAGCTGCCGGCTCTCCGTCTACCGAAGGCGAAAGAGCCGCTACTTCGCGCACTGCTGCTTGTGCCGGTGGCGGTGCGCTCCGGAGCGCTGCTTCGTGCGAAAGACGCCGACCAGCGGCACTTCGCTCCGGACATCCCCGTACCTCCGTCTTCTGCCTCTCTCGTCGTCTGCATCCAAGCCAAAAGCTTCTCCATGACTTCTCGCCGAGAGAGAAAGTGTGCCAGCACTGCAAACATCTTCCGATCTTGCTTGACGAGTTCACCCAGTTCTTTGCATCTCGCAGCGCAAAGAGACCCGCAAGAGTTTCCACGGAGCGTTGCAAGAGCACTAGCAAGATGCATTGCAAAGTTGTCCAAAAACTTCTTCCATTCGCATGCTAACGTGATTTTCATAGGCGTACGAGTGGCAATCCACCATCCCGCAGAAGTAAGAGAGCTGCGCCCACAATGCTGCTGTTGTGCGGCTTGCTTCTTCACCTCCTGCAAGCTGCCGGCTCTCCGTCTAGCGAAAGCGAAAGAGCCGCTTCTTCGCGCACTGCTGCTTGTGCCGGTGGCGGTGCGCTCCGGAGCGCTGCTTCGGGCGAAAGACGCCGGCCAGCGGCACTTCGCTCCGGACAGCTCCGTACCTCCGTCTTCTGCCTCTCTCGTCGTCTGCATCCTAGCCAAAAGCTTCTCCATGACTTCTCGCCGAGAAAGAAAGTGTGCCAGCACTGCAAACATCTTCCGATCTTGCTTGACGAGTTCACCCAGTTCTTTGCATCTCGCAGCGCAAAGAGACCCGCAAGAGTTTCCACGGAGCGTTGCAAGAGCACTAGCAAGATGCATTGCAAAGTTGTCCAAAAACTTCTTCCATTCGCATGCTAACGTGATTTTCATAGGCGTACGAGTGGCAATCCACCATCCCGCAGAAGTAAGAGAGCTGCGCCCACAATGCTGCTGTTGTGCGGCTTGCTTCTTCACCTCCTGCAAGCTGCCGGCTCTCCGTCTAGCGAAAGCGAAAGAGCCGCTTCTTCGCGCACTGCTGCTTGTGCCGGTGGCGGTGCGCTCCGGAGCGCTGCTTCGGGCGAAAGACGCCGGCCAGCGGCACTTCGCTCCGGACAGCTCCGTACCTCCGTCTTCTGCCTCTCTCGTCGTCTGCATCCTAGCCAAAAGCTTCTCCATGACTTCTCGCCGAGAAAGAAAGTGTGCCAGCACTGCAAACATCTTCCGATCTTGCTTGACGAGTTCACCCAGTTCTTTGCATCTCGCTGCGCAAAGAGACCCGCAAGAGTTTCCACGGAGCGTTGCAGGAGCACTAGCAAGATGCATTGCAAAGTTGTCCAAAAACTTCTTCCATTCGCATGCTAACGTGATTTTCAACGGCATACGAGTGGCAATCCACCATCCCGCAGCAGTAAGAGAGCTGCGCCCACAATGCTGCTGTTGTGCGGCTTGCTTCTTCACCTCCTGCAAGCTGCCGGCTCTCCGTTTAGCGAAAGCGAAAGAGCCGCTACTTCGCGCACTGCTGCTTGTGCCGGTGGCGGTGCGCTCCGGAGCGCTGCTTCGGGCGAAAGACGCCGGCCAGCGGCACTTCGCTCCGGACAGCCCCGTACCTCCGTCTTCTGCCTCTCTCGTCGTCTGCATCCTAGCCAAAAGCTTCTCCATGACTTCTCGCCGAGAGAGAAAGTGTGCCAGCACTGCAAACATCTTCCGATCTTGTTTGACGAGTTCACCCAGTTCTTTGCATCTCGCTGCGCAAAGAGACCCGCAAGAGTTTCCACGGAGCGTTGCAGGAGCACTAGCAAGATGCATTGCAAAGTTGTCCAAAAACTTCTTCCATTCGCATGCTAACGTGATTTTCAACGGCATACGAGTGGCAATCCACCATCCCGCAGCAGTAAGAGAGCTGCGCCCACAATGCTGCTGTTGTGCGGCTTGCTTCTTCACCTCCTGCAAGCTGCCGGCTCTCCGTCTAGCGAAAGCGAAAGAGCCGCTACTTCGCGCACTGCTGCTTGTGCCGGTGGCGGTGCGCTCCGGAGCGCTGCTTCGGGCGAAAGACGCCGGCCAGCGGCACTTCGCTCCGGACAGCTCCGTACCTCCGTCTTCTGCCTCTCTCGTCGTCTGCATCCTAGCCAAAAGCTTCTCCATGACTTCTCGCCGAGAGAGAAAGTGTGCCAGCACTGCAAACATCTACCGATCTTGTTTGACGAGTTCACCCAGTTCTTTGCATCTCGCTGCGCAAAGAGACCCGCAAGAGTTTCCACGGAGCGTTGCAGGAGCACTAGCAAGATGCATTGCAAAGTTGTCCAAAAACTTCTTCCATTCGCATGCTAACGTGATTTTCAACGGCATACGAGTGGCAATCCACCATCCCGCAGCAGTAAGAGAGCTGCGCCCACAATGCTGCTGTTGTGCGGCTTGCTTCTTCACCTCCTGCAAGCTGCCGGCTCTCCGTCTACCGAAGGCGAAAGAGCCGCTTCTTCGCGCACTGCTGCTTGTGCCGGTGGCGGTGCGCTCCGGCGCGCTGCTTCGGGCGAAAGACGCCGGCCAGCGGCACTTCGCTCCGGACAGCTCCGTACCTCCGTCTTCTGCCTCTCTCGTCGTCTGCATCCTAGCCAAAAGATTCTCCATGACTTCTCGCCGAGAGAGAAAGTGTGCCAGCACTGCAAACATCTTCCGATCTTGCTTGACGAGTTCACCCAGTTCTTTGCATCTCGCAGCGCAAAGAGACCCGCAAGAGTTTCCACGGAGCGTTGCAGGAGCACTAGCAAGATGCATTGCAAAGTTGTCCAAAAACTTCTTCCATTCGCATGCTAACGTGATTTTCATAGGCATACGAATGGCAACCCACCATCCCGCAGCAGTTCGAGAGCTGCGTACACAAGGCTGCTGTTGTGCGGCTTGCTTCTTCACCTCCTGCAAGCTGCCGGCTCTCCGTCTACCGAAGGCGAAAGAGCCGCTTCTTCGCGCACTGCTGCTTGTGCCGGTGGCGGTGCGCTCCGGCGCGCTGCTTCGGGCGAAAGACGCCGGCCAGCGGCACTTCGCTCCGGACAGCTCCGTACCTCCGTCTTCTGCCTCTCTCGTCGTCTGCATCCTAGCCAAAAGATTCTCCATGACTTCTCGCCGAGAGAGAAAGTGTGCCAGCACTGCAAACATCTTCCGATCTTGCTTGACGAGTTCACCCAGTTCTTTGCATCTCGCAGCGCAAAGAGACCCGCAAGAGTTTCCACGGAGCGTTGCAGGAGCACTAGCAAGATGCATTGCAAAGTTGTCCAAAAACTTCTTCCATTCGCATGCTAACGTGATTTTCATAGGCATACGAATGGCAACCCACCATCCCGCAGCAGTTCGAGAGCTGCGTACACAAGGCTGCTGTTGTGCGGCTTGCTTCTTCACCTCCTGCAAGCTGCCGGCTCTCCGTCTACCGAAGGCGAAAGAGCCGCTACTTCGCGCACTGCTGCTTGTGCCGGTGGCGGTGCGCTCCGGAGCGCTGCTTCGGGCGAAAGACGCCCGCGAGCGGCACTTCGCTCCGGACAGCTCCGTACCTCCGTCTTCTGCCTCTCTCGTCGTCTGCATCCTAGCCAAAAGCTTCTCCATGACTTCTCGCCAAGAGAGAAAGTGTGCCAGCACTGCAAACATCTACCGATCTTGTTTGACGAGTTCACCCAGTTCTTTGCATCTCGCAGCGCAAAGAGACCCGCAAGAGTTTCCACGGAGCGTTGCAGGAGCACTAGCAAGATGCATTGCAAAGTTGTCCAAAAACTTCTTCCATTCGCATGCTAACGTGATTTTCAAAGGCATACGAGTGGCAATCCACCATCCCGCAGCAGTATGAGAGATGCGCCCACAATGCTGCTGTTGAGCTGCTTGCTTCTTCACCTCCTGCAAGCTGCCGGCTCTCCGTCTACCGAAGGCGAAAGAGCCGCTACTTCGCGCACTGCTGCTTGTGCCGGTGGCGGTGCGCTCCGGCGCGCTGCTTCGGGCGAAAGACGCCGGCCAGCGGCACTTCGCTCCGGACAGCTCCGTACCTCCGTCTTCTGCCTCTCTCGTCGTCTGCATCCTAGCCAAAAGCTTCTCCATGACTTCTCGCCGAGAGAGAAAGTGTGCCAGCACTGCAAACATCTTCCGATCTTGCTTGACGAGTTCACCCAGTTCTTTGCATCTCGCAGCGCAAAGAGACCCGCAAGAGTTTCCACGGAGTGTTGCAGGAGCACTAGCAAGATGCATTGCAAAGTTGTCCAAAAACTTCTTCCATTCGCATGCTAACGTGATTTTCATAGGCATACGAATGGCAACCCACCATCCCGCAGCAGTTCGAGAGCTGCGTACACAAGGCTGCTGTTGTGCGGCTTGCTTCTTCACCTCCTGCAAGCTGCCGGCTCTCCGTCTACCGAAGGCGAAAGAGCCGCTACTTCGCGCACTGCTGCTTGTGCCGGTGGCGGTGCGCTCCGGAGCGCTGCTTCGGGCGAAAGACGCCCGCGAGCGGCACTTCGCTCCGGACAGCTCCGTACCTCCGTCTTCTGCCTCTCTCGTCGTCTGCATCCTAGCCAAAAGCTTCTCCATGACTTCTCGCCAAGAGAGAAAGTGTGCCAGCACTGCAAACATCTTCCGATCTTGTTTGACGAGTTCACCCAGTTCTTTGCATCTCGCAGCGCAAAGAGACCCGCAAGAGTTTCCACGGAGCGTTGCAGGAGCACTAGCAAGATGCATTGCAAAGTTGTCCAAAAACTTCTTCCATTCGCATGCTAACGTGATTTTCAAAGGCATACGAGTGGCAATCCACCATCCCGCAGCAGTAAGAGAGCTGCGCCCACAATGCTGCTGTTGTGCGGCTTGCTTCTTCACCTCCTGCAAGCTGCCGGCTCTCCGTCTAGCGAAGGCGAAAGAGCCGCTTCTTCGCGCACTGCTGCTTGTGATGGTCTCGGTGCGCCCCCGTGTGGTGCTTCGGGCGAAAGACGCCGGCCAGCGGCACTTCGCTCCGGACAGCCCCGTACCTCCGTCTTCTGCCTCTCTCGTCGTCTGCATCCCAGCCAAAAGCTTCTCCATGACTTTTCGCCGACAGAAATTGGTTGCCAGCACAGCAAACGTCTCCCAGTCTTGGCCCTGATTTTTGTCGTGGCTGCGCATTGTTGAAGCATTTATCTTTTTAATAAAGCGGTGAATTTATTTCGAGATGGCTATGATCTCTTCATACTTATCCTTGTGCGGTCAAGACACAGCAACAATTCATTCTTGAGAAAGGAAAACATCTCGAGAGATATTCCAGTCCATCGGTGTGGCGCAGCTGCTGAAAAAGGGCAAAGCTGAAGAACCTTGCTCATCTTAATTTCTGTGCATCTCGCAGCATGCGAAGCATGAGGCAGCCGAGCACCGCGCTTTTGTGCGCTCTTAATGGAATTGCAAAAAATCCCACAGCTTTTCATCCACAAGCACAGTCAGCTGCATTCGCTTTTGCTTCTTGAAAAACTCACCGCTCTCCTTATATCGGTGTAGATCTTGATCTCTGGTTCCTGGGACTTTACCCAAGTGTTTGCTGTTTTGTACTTTCTTCTTTGGCAGTCAGGAACTTGTATATATAATCTGGTACATGTTTCTTGGAAAACATTTCCTGTCTAAAAATGATACATAGCTGCAATTTACCCGACTGTATATAACTACTCTTTTACTGTATAAAAAAGTGTATTAGAATGATACACCACCTGAATTTCAATGATTGAAAAAAGCGTCTTACTTCTTTTTCCTATTCTCTGTATTTCCTTCTCTTTGTTATGTTTCTTTGGCTATTATGTGCGTGCCCAATGGTTTTTCTGTTCCTGTTGTGGGACAGCAAATGTTCAGGCTCTTCTAATTTTGTCACTAATTAAATAATCCATCTTCCCCGCCGGAAAGATGCAGGATGTGTCTCATTTTCACTGCTCCTGTTTTGTTTCCTTATTCTTTTGAATGGCTCCCTGTCTTCCTACTCACACTCTGAGTAACGAATTTCTAATTTTCTTTCCTATCTGCCTTTATCAATTTTTCTCTGACTTGGATGCTATTGAATTAAGCCATGCCAAGTTGAAGAATTGCATCAAGAAGAGTGCTCAATGAAAAAAAAAACATTTAGTTTTGGGGTTCTATCACAGAAGAGTTCAAAGACTCTTCCCATGTGAAGAATATCTGATGAATATCTTAAAAACTATCATCTCTGTGTAAGTATTTTGCATCCAGTTCTTGCTCTAGTCCTTGCTTTGGCAAATTTGACACAAGTGAGGCATTGTGTGTTTTGCAGCTTCTAGGGAGATGGTTCCAGGTCTTGAGAAAGTCGTGGGCTTTGTCTCATCTTTAGACATCTGAAAATCACCTAGGCATCCCAAAGACTCATTAGAAATACAAATACCTGCAGGGAACCGGAGGTGAGCTTCATCTTACCATGTGTCTTGAACAGGGTGTTCTATGTGTGAAAGAGATTCTAGTCAGAATTCTGCTCAGTACAGTCCATCAAGTTGAGAGAATTGATCATTTTAATCTGGGCTTTATATCCACAGAGGCTGAAGGTGTCTCCATGCTCCAGTGCCTATCAGTCTTCTCAAATATTTCAATGCATGAGTTGAATTCTAGAAGCAAAAACTTTTCTCCAGGTGACCTTTACCAAGAGACTCAATGTTAGGTGGAATCAAACAACTCCTTTTTTATCCATTTTATCGAAAGTGATCTTAAAGATTCAATCCATATGCTTAGGTGAGAGAAATCCTACCATTGGCAGATGGCATGTATTGGCCAGTATTGACAGCAGAAAGAAGCAAAAAAGCATGCCAAAAAATGCTGAATGCAGTAAGCAGACCATCAAGCAAACCGGTGGAAAAATAGTTGCTTTGTATGTAAGATGAATCGGAGAGATACATATGGAGTTCTTCATGATGTTTTTCATTGACATTTAAACTAGGAAAGAGGTTAAAACTATGATGGAAGGGATTAATTGCTTGATGTTAGAGTATTTCTTTAGAGAGACATAACAAGTGAATACATGTTTAACCAGTTATCGGCTTCCCATCAGCAATGGGTGCACTTTAATTGCCTTTAAAAGCTGTAATGAAATACTTTTTAAAGCAATTTTTTCCCCTTATTTTTGCAAGAGCTTTTTTCTGTTATTTTTGAAAAATAGGAAAAATTTCCAGTGAAGGATCAACGGGCTGCTCTGTCATTTAATATTAGAAAACACTTATGGTATACTTTCTAGAAGAAAAAGTACCTAAAAAAAGGAGTATTCCCATTATGCTTGTAAAACGATCTTCCAACCATAAGAAAATCAAAAATTATACTATTTCAAGGATCTCACACTCCTAGAACACATTCATTTACCACACTCATAATTTATCAAACACAGCTTGTAATTAGACCTCTAAGAGTCAAACAGAGCGTTGTACCCACAGGCACTGTGAGAGCAGCCTGAGGTGGCACAGGTGGCAGGTTGTACGTGAGCTAGATCTTGATCAATGCGGCATTACAGCAGCCAACCGGGGCCTGCACGCAAGGCCCATCCAAAAAATGTGGTGAGCTTTTTCCCAGGGAAACCAAACTCACCACCTCACCTTCCTGGTCTCAGGCCCCAAATGGCCACAAAAGTACTGTGCGGGCAACAGCCCAGGAAAAAAAACTCAACACCTCACCGTCTAGGTCTCAGTTTGCAGAGCTCTGTGGGCACTGTGCAAGCACCCAACGTTGGCACAGCTATCAGCCTTTAATTGGATGGCATCCTGATTAATACAGAAATCGAGCAGGCACCAAGCATCAACGTGCTTAGGGACACCTAGGTATTGTGCATTATACTGCCCAAGGAGAAAAAAACCCACCACCCCAAGGTCTTAGTCTCAGTTTGCAGAGTACCGTGGGCACTCTCAAAGCAGCCAGAGCTAGCACAGGTGGCAGCTTGTCCCTGAGAGGCATCTTGATATTAGCGGATATCCAGGAGGCAACAGGCCCCTTAGGGCCGAGGGCCTACCTGGTACTGACAAAGGCTTCTTCCCAGAAAAACAAAGCTCACCATCCCACGTTGCTGGTCTCAGTTTGTAGAGCTCCATGGGCACTCTCAAAGCAGCCCGAGTTGGCACAGGTGGCAGCTTGACCCGGGACGGCACCGTGATATTCGGGCAAATCCAGCGGGGAGCCGGCCGCTAAGGGTGGAGGGCCGACCTAGTACAGAGATAGTCTTCTACCCAGCAAAACAAGACACACTACCCGACGTTCCAGGCCACAGTTTGAAGAGCTCCATGGGCACTCTCAAAGCAGCCCGAGTTGGCACAGGTGGCAGCTTGTCCCTGGGCGGCATCTTGTTATTCGGGGAAATCCAGCCTGCAACCGGACCCATAGGGCCGAAGGCCTATCTGGTACTGACAAAGGCTTCTGACCGGGAAAACAAAACTCAGAACCCCACGGTCCCGGTCTCAGTTTGCAGAGCTCCATGGGCACTCTCAAAGCAGCCCGAGTTGGCACAGGTGGCAGAATATCCCTGGGCGGCATCTTGATATTCGTGGAAATCCAGCAGGCAGCCAGCCATGAAGGGCCGAGGGCCTACCTGGTACTGACAAAGGCTTCTGCCGAGGAAAAAAAAAAACTCACCATCCCACGCTCCTGGTTTCTGTTTGTAGAGCACCATGGGTACTCTCAAAGCAGCCCAAGTTGGCACAGGTGGCAGCTTGTTCCTGGGCGGCATCTAGATATGCGTGGAAATCCAGCAGGCAGACTGCCTCTAAGGGCCGAGGTCCTACTTGGTACAGACAAAGGCTTCTGCCCGGGAAAAAAAAACCCGAAACCCCACATACTTTGGCTCAGTTTGAAGAGATCCGTGGGCACTCTCAAAGCAGCCCGAGTTGGCACAGGTGGCAGCTTGTCCCTGGGCGGCATCTTGATATTCGTGGAAGTCTTGCTGCCACCCTGCCCCTAAGGGTCGAGGGCCTACCTGGTACTTACAATGGCTTCTGCCCGGGGAAACATAACCCATAACCCCATGTACCCTGTCTCAGTTTTTAGAGCTCCGTGGGCACCCTCAAAGCAGCCCGAGTTGGCACAGGTGGCAGCTTGTCCCTGGGCAGCATCTTGATATTCGTGGAAATCTTGCTGCCAGCCTGCCCCTAAGGAACAAGGGCCTACCTGGTACTGACAAAGGCTTCTGCCCGGGAAAACAAAACCCACAACCCTACGTTCCTGGTCTCAGTTTGCAGAGCTCCGTGGGCATCGTCAAAGCAGCGCGAGTTGGCCCAAGTGGAAGCTTGTCCCTGGGCGGCATCTTGATATTCGTGGAAATCCAGGAGGCAGCCGCCCTGAATTACGAGAGCCTACCTGGTACTGCAAATGCTTCTGCCCGGGGAAACAAAACTCACCAAGGCAAGTTCCTGGTCTAACTTTGCAGAGCTCCATGGGCACTCTCAAAGCAGCCCGAGTTGGCACAGGTGGCAGCTTGTCCCTGGGTGGCATCTTGATATTCGTGGAAATCCAGCAGGCAGACTGCCTCTAAGGGCTGAGGGCCTACTTGGTACTGACAAAGGCTTCTGCCCGGGAAAACAAAACCCATAACCCCACATACTTTCTCTCAGTTTGAAGAGCTCCGTGGGCACTCTCAAAGCAGCCCGAGTTGGCACAAGTGGCAGCTTGTCCCTGGGCAGCATCTTGATATTCGTGGAAATCCTGCAGGCAGCTGGCCCCCAAGGGCCAAGGGCCGACCTGGTACTGACAAAGGCTTCTGCCCGGGAAAACAAAACTCAGAACACCACGTTTCTGGTCTCAGTTTGCAGAGCACCATGGGCACCCTCAAAGCAGCCCGAGTTGGCACAGGTGGCAGCTTGTCCCTGGGCAGCATCTTGATATTCGTGGAAATCCAGCAGGCAGCCTGCCCTTAAGGACTAAGGGCCTACCTGGCACTTCAAATGCTTCTGCCCGGAGAAACAAAACTCAGCACCCCAGGTTCATGGTCTCAGTTTGCAGAGCTCCATGGGCACTCTCAAAGCAGCACGAGTTGGCACAGGTGGCAGCTGGTCCCTGGGCAGCATCTTGATATTCGTGGAAATCCTGCAGGCAGCCTGCCCCTAAGGAACAAGGGCCTACCTGGTACTGACAAAGGCTTCTGCCCGGGAAAACAAAACCCACAACCCTACCTTCCTGGTCTCAGTTTGCAGAGCTCCGTGGGCAGCCTCAAAGCAGCGCGAGTTGGCACAAGTGGCAGCTTGTCCCTGGGCAGCATCTTGATATTCGTGGAAATCCAGCCGGCAGCCTGCTCCTGAGGAACAAGGGCCCTCCTGGTACTGACAAAGGCTTCTGCCCAGGGAAACAAAATCCACCACCCCACGTTCCACATCTCAGTTTGCAGAGCTCCATGGGCACTCTCAAAGCAGCCCGAGTTGGCACAGGTGGCAGCTTGTCCCTGGGCGGCATCTTGATATTTGTGGAATTCCTGAGGGCAGCCGGCCCCCAAGGGCCAAGGGCCGACCTGGTACTGACAAAGGCTTCTGCCAGGGGAAACAAAACCCAGCACCCCACGTTTCTGGTCTCAGTTTGCAGAGCTCCGTGGGCACTCTCAAAGCAGCCCGAGTTGGCACAGGTGGCAGCTTGTCCCTGGGCGGCATCTTGATAATTGTGGAAATCCTGCAGGCAGACGGCCCCCAAGGGTCAAGGCCTGACCTGGTACTGACAAAGGCTTCTGCCCGGGGAAACAAAACCCACCACCCCACGTTCCAGGTCTCAGTTTGCAGAGCTCCATGGGCACTCTCAAAGCAGCCCGAGTTGGCACAGGTGGCAGCTCCTCCGTGGGCAGCATCTTGATATTCATTGAAATTCAGCAGGCTGACGGCCCTGAAAGACCACGGGCCTACCTAGTACTGACAAAGGCTTCTGCCCGGAAAAAAAAAACTCAGCACCCCACGTTTCTGGTCTCAGTTTGCAGAGCACCATGGGCACTCTCAAAGCAGCGCGAGTTGGCACAGGTGGCAGCTTGTCCCTGGGCGGCATCTTGATATTGGCGGAAATCCAGCAGGCAGACGGCCCTGAAATTCCGAGGGCCTACCTGGTACTGACAAATGCTTCTGCCCGGGGAAACAAAACGCACCAACGCACGTTCCTGGTCTCACTTAGCAGAGCTCCAAGGGCACTCTCAAAGCAGCGCGAGTTGGCACAGGTGGCAGCTTGTCCTTTGGCAGCATCTTGATATTCATGGAAATCCAGCAGGCTGCCTGCACTTAAAGACCACGGGCCTACGTGGCACTGCAAATGCTTCTGCCCGGAGAAACAAAACTCAGCAGCCCAGGTTCATGATCTAAGTTTGCAGAGCTCCATGGGCACTCTCAAAACAGCCCGAGTTGGCACAGGTGGCAGCTTGTCCCTGGGCAGCATCTTGATATTCGTGGAAATCTTCCTGCCAGCCTGCCCCTAAGGAACAAGGGCCTACCTGGCACTGAGAGAGGCTTCTGCCCGGGAAAACAAAACCCACAATCCTACGTTCCTGGTCTCAGTTTGCAGAGCTCCGTGGGCACCCTCAAAGCAGCGCGAGTTGGCACAAGTTGCAGCTTGTCCCTGGGCAGCATCTTGATATTCGTGGAAATCCAGCGGGCAGCCTGCCCCTGAGGAACAAGGGCCCTCCTGGTACTGACAAAGGCTTCTGCCCAGGAAACCAAATCCACCACCCCACGTTCCACATCTCAGTTTGCAGAGCTCCATGGGCACTCTCAAAGCAGCCCGAGTTGGCACAGGTGGCAGTTTGTCCCTGGGCGGCATCTTGATATTCGTGGAAATCCTGCAGGTAGCCGGCCCCCAAGGGCCAAGGGCCGACCTGGTACTGACAAAGGCTTCTGCCAGGGGAAACAAAACCCAGCACCCCACGTTTCTGGTCTCAGTTTGCAGAGCTCCGTGGGCACCCTCAAAGCAGCCCGAGTTGGCACAGGTGGCAGCTTGTCCCTGGGCAGCATCTTGATATTCGTGGAAATCCAGCAGGCTGCCAGCCCTTAAAGACCAAGGGCCTACCTGGCACTGCAAATGTTTCTGCCCAGAGAAACAAAACTCAGCACCTCACGTTAATGGTCCCAGTTTGCAGAGCTCCATGGGAACTCTCAAAGCAGCGCGAGTTGGCACAGGTGGCAGCTTGTCCCTGGGCAGCATCTTGATATTCGTGGAAATCTTGCTGCCAGCCTGCCCCTAAGGAACAAGGGCCTACCTGGCACTGAGAGAGGCTTCTGCCCGGGAAAACAAAACCCACAATCCTACGTTCCTGGTCTCAGTTTGCAGAGCTCCGTGGGCACCCTCAAAGCAGCGCGAGTTGGCACAAGTTGCAGCTTGTCCCTGGGCAGCATCTTGATATTCGTGGAAATTGAGCCGGCAGCCTGCCCCTGAGGAACAAGGGCCCTCCTGGTACTGACAAAGGCTTCTGCCCAGGAAACCAAATCCACCACCCCACGTTCCACATCTCAGTTTGCAGAGCTCCATGGGCACTCTCAAAGCAGCCCGAGTTGGCACAGGTGGCAGCTTGTCCCTGGGCGGCATCTTGATATTCGTGGAAATCCTGCAGGTAGCCGGCCCCCAAGGGCCAAGGGCCGACCTGGTACTGACAAAGGCTTCTGCCAGGGGAAACAAAACCCAGCACCCCACGTTTCTGGTCTCAGTTTGCAGAGCTCCGTGGGCACCCTCAAAGCAGCCCGAGTTGGCACAGGTGGCAGCTTGTCCCTGGGCAGCATCTTGATATTCGTGGAAATCCAGCAGGCTGCCAGCCCTTAAAGACCAAGGGCCTACCTGGCACTGCAAATGTTTCTGCCCAGAGAAACAAAACTCAGCACCTCACGTTAATGGTCCCAGTTTGCAGAGCTCCATGGGAACTCTCAAAGCAGCGCGAGTTGGCACAGGTGGCAGCTTGTACCTGGGCAGCATCTTGATATTCGTGGAAATCTTGCTGCCAGCCTGCCCCTAAGGACCAAGGGCCTACCTGGTACTGAGAGAGGCTTCTGCCCGGGAAAACAAAACCCACAACCCTACGTTCCTGGTCTCAGTTTGCAGAGCTCCGTGGGCAGCCTCAAAGCAGCGCGAGTTGGCACAAGTGGCAGCTTGTCCCTGGGCAGCATCTTGATATTCGTGGAAATCCAGAAGGCAGCCGGCCCTGAATTACGAGAGCCTACCTGGTACTGCAAATGCTTCTACCCAGGGAAACAAAACTCACCAAGGCAAGTTCCTGGTCTCACTTTGCAGAGCCTTGTGGGCACCCTCAAAGCAGCGCGAGTTAGCACAAGTGGAAGCTTGTCCCTGGGCAGCATCTTGATATTCGTGGAAATCCAGGAGGCAGCCGGCCCTGAATTACAAGAGCCTACCTGGTACTGCAAATGCTTCTGCCCGGGGAAACAAAACTCACCAAGGCAAGTTCCTGGTCTCAGTTTGCAGAGCTCCATGGGCACTCTCAAAGCAGCCCGAGTTGGCACAGGTGGCAGCTTGTCCCTGGGTGGCATCTTGATATGCGTGGAAATCCAGCAGGCAGACTGCCTCTAAGGGCTGAGGGCCTACTTGGTACTGACAAAGGCTTCTGCCCTGGAAAACAAAATCCATAACCCCACATACTTTCTCTCAGTTTGAAGAGCTCCGTGGGCACTCTCAAAGCAGCCCGAGTTGGCACAGGTGGCAGCTTGTCCCTGGGCGGCATCTTGATATTCGTGGAAATCCAGCAGGCTGCCTGCCCTTAAGGACCGAGGGCCTACCTGGCACTTCAAATGCTTCTGCCCGGAGAAACAAAACTCAGCAACCCAGGTTCATGGTCTCAGTTTGCAGAGCTCCATGGGCACTCTCAAAGCAGCACGAGTTGGCACAGGTGGCAGCTGGTCCCTGGGCAGCATCTTGATATTCGTGGAAATCCTGCAGGCAGCCTGCCCCTAAGGAACAAGGGCCTACCTGGTACTGACAAAGGCTTCTGCCCGGGAAAACAAAACCCACAACCCTACCTTCCTGGTCTCAGTTTGCAGAGCTCCGTGGGCAGCCTCAAAGCAGCGCGAGTTGGCACAAGTGGCAGCTTGTCCCTGGGCAGCATCTTGATATTCGTGGAAATCCAGCCGGCAGCCTGCTCCTGAGGAACAAGGGCCCTCCTGGTACTGACAAAGGCTTCTGCCCAGGGAAACAAAATCCACCACCCCACGTTCCACATCTCAGTTTGCAGAGCTCCATGGGCACTCTCAAAGCAGCCCGAGTTGGCACAGGTGGCAGCTTGTCCCTGGGCGGCATCTTGATATTTGTGGAATTCCTGAGGGCAGCCGGCCCCCAAGGGCCAAGGGCCGACCTGGTACTGACAAAGGCTTCTGCCAGGGGAAACAAAACCCAGCACCCCACGTTTCTGGTCTCAGTTTGCAGAGCTCCGTGGGCACTCTCAAAGCAGCCCGAGTTGGCACAGGTGGCAGCTTGTCCCTGGGCGGCATCTTGATAATTGTGGAAATCCTGCAGGCAGACGGCCCCCAAGGGTCAAGGCCTGACCTGGTACTGACAAAGGCTTCTGCCCGGGGAAACAAAACCCACCACCCCACGTTCCAGGTCTCAGTTTGCAGAGCTCCATGGGCACTCTCAAAGCAGCCCGAGTTGGCACAGGTGGCAGCTTGTCCCTGGGCGGCATCTTGATATTGGCGGAAATCCAGCAGGCAGACGGCCCTGAAATTCCGAGGGCCTACCTGGTACTGACAAATGCTTCTGCCCGGGGAAACAAAACGAACCAACGCACGTTCCTGGTCTCACTTAGCAGAGCTCCAAGGGCACTCTCAAAGCAGCGCGAGTTGGCACAGGTGGCAGCTTGTCCTTTGGCAGCATCTTGATATTCATGGAAATCCAGCAGGCTGCCTGCACTTAAAGACCACGGGCCTACGTGGCACTGCAAATGCTTCTGCCCGGAGAAACAAAACTCAGCAGCCCAGGTTCATGATCTAAGTTTGCAGAGCTCCATGGGCACTCTCAAAACAGCCCGAGTTGGCACAGGTGGCAGCTTGTCCCTGGGCAGCATCTTGATATTCGTGGAAATCTTCCTGCCAGCCTGCCCCTAAGGAACAAGGGCCTACCTGGCACTGAGAGAGGCTTCTGCCCGGGAAAACAAAACCCACAATCCTACGTTCCTGGTCTCAGTTTGCAGAGCTCCGTGGGCACCCTCAAAGCAGCGCGAGTTGGCACAAGTTGCAGCTTGTCCCTGGGCAGCATCTTGATATTCGTGGAAATCCAGCGGGCAGCCTGCCCCTGAGGAACAAGGGCCCTCCTGGTACTGACAAAGGCTTCTGCCCAGGAAACCAAATCCACCACCCCACGTTCCACATCTCAGTTTGCAGAGCTCCATGGGCACTCTCAAAGCAGCCCGAGTTGGCACAGGTGGCAGCTTGTCCCTGGGCGGCATCTTGATATTCGTGGAAATCCTGCAGGTAGCCGGCCCCCAAGGGCCAAGGGCCGACCTGGTACTGACAAAGGCTTCTGCCAGGGGAAACAAAACCCAGCACCCCACGTTTCTGGTCTCAGTTTGCAGAGCTCCGTGGGCACCCTCAAAGCAGCCCGAGTTGGCACAGGTGGCAGCTTGTCCCTGGGCAGCATCTTGATATTCGTGGAAATCCAGCAGGCTGCCAGCCCTTAAAGACCAAGGGCCTACCTGGCACTGCAAATGTTTCTGCCCAGAGAAACAAAACTCAGCACCTCACGTTAATGGTCCCAGTTTGCAGAGCTCCATGGGAACTCTCAAAGCAGCGCGAGTTGGCACAGGTGGCAGCTTGTCCCTGGGCAGCATCTTGATATTCGTGGAAATCTTGCTGCCAGCCTGCCCCTAAGGAACAAGGGCCTACCTGGCACTGAGAGAGGCTTCTGCCCGGGAAAACAAAACCCACAATCCTACGTTCCTGGTCTCAGTTTGCAGAGCTCCGTGGGCACCCTCAAAGCAGCGCGAGTTGGCACAAGTTGCAGCTTGTCCCTGGGCAGCATCTTGATATTCGTGGAAATCCAGCGGGCAGCCGGCCCCTGAGGAACAAGGGCCCTCCTGGTACTGACAAAGGCTTCTGCCCAGGAAACCAAATCCACCACCCCACGTTCCACATCTCAGTTTGCAGAGCTCCATGGGCACTCTCAAAGCAGCCCGAGTTGGCACAGGTGGCAGCTTGTCCCTGGGCGGCATCTTGATATTCGTGGAAATCCTGCAGGTAGCCGGCCCCCAAGGGCCAAGGGCCGACCTGGTACTGACAAAGGCTTCTGCCAGGGGAAACAAAACCCAGCACCCCACGTTTCTGGTCTCAGTTTGCAGAGCTCCGTGGGCACCCTCAAAGCAGCCCGAGTTGGCACAGGTGGCAGCTTGTCCCTGGGCAGCATCTTGATATTCGTGGAAATCCAGCAGGCTGCCAGCCCTTAAAGACCAAGGGCCTACCTGGCACTGCAAATGTTTCTGCCCAGAGAAACAAAACTCAGCACCTCACGTTAATGGTCCCAGTTTGCAGAGCTCCATGGGAACTCTCAAAGCAGCGCGAGTTGGCACAGGTGGCAGCTTGTACCTGGGCAGCATCTTGATATTCGTGGAAATCTTGCTGCCAGCCTGCCCCTAAGGACCAAGGGCCTACCTGGTACTGAGAGAGGCTTCTGCCCGGGAAAACAAAACCCACAACCCTACGTTCCTGGTCTCAGTTTGCAGAGCTCCGTGGGCAGCCTCAAAGCAGCGCGAGTTGGCACAGGTGGCAGCTTGTCCCTGGGCAGCATCTTGATATTCGTGGAAATCCAGAAGGCAGATGGCCCTGAATTACGAGAGCCTACCTGGTACTGCAAATGCTTCTGCCCGGGGAAACAAAACTCACCAAGGCAAGTTCCTGGTCTAACTTCGCAGAGCTCCATGGGCACTCTCAAAGCAGCCCGAGTTGGCACAGGTGGCAGCTTGTCCCTGGGTGGCATCTTGATATTCGGGGAAATCCAGTAGGCAGACTGCCTCTAAGGGCTGAGGGGCTTCTTGGTACTGACAAAGGCTTCTGCCCGGGAAAACAAAACCCACGACCCCACGTTCCTGGTCTCAGTTTGCAGAGCTCCATGGGCACTCTCAAAGCAGCCCGAGTTGGCACAAGTGGCAGCTTGTCCCTGGGCAGCATCTTGATATTCGTGTTAATCCAGCAGGCTGACGGCCCTTTAAGACCATGGGCCTACCTAGTACTGACAAAGGCTTCTGACCGGGAAAACAAAACTCAGCACCCCACCGTCCTGGCCACAGTTTGCGGAGCTCCGTGGGCACTCTCAAAGCATCACGAGTTGTCACAAGTTGCAGTGTGTCCCTGGGCAGCATCTTGATATTCGTGGAAATCCTGCAGGCAGCCGGCCCCCAAGGGCCAAGGGCCTACCTGGTACTGACAAAGGCTTCTGCTCTGGAAAACAAAACCCAGCACCCCACGTTTCTGGTCTCAGTTTGCAGAGCACCATGGGCACTCTCAAAGCAGCGCGAGTTGGCACAGGTGGCAGCTTGTCCTTTGGCAGCATCTTGATATTCATGGAAATCCAGCAGGCTGCCTGCCCTTAAAGACCAAGGGGCTACCTGGCACTGCAAATGTTTCTGCCCAGAGAAACAAAACTCAGCACCTCACGTTAATGGTCCCAGTTTGCAGAGCTCCATGGGAACTCTCAAAGCAGCCCGAGGTGGCACAGGTGGCAGCTTGTCCTTTGGCAGCATCTTGATATTCGTGGAAATCTTGCTGCCAGCCTGCCCCTAAGGAACAAGGGCCTACCTGGTACTGAGAGAGGCTTCTGCCCGGGAAAACAAAACCCACAACCCTACGTTCCTGGTCTCAGTTTGCAGAGCTCCGTGGGCATCGTCAAAGCAGCGCGAGTTGGCACAAGTGGAAGCTTGTCCCTGGGCGGCATCTTGATATTCGTGGAAATCCAGGAGGCAGCCGCCCTGAATTACGAGAGCCTACCTGGTACTGCAAATGCTTCTGCCCGGGGAAACAAAACTCACCAAGGCAAGTTCCTGGTCTAACTTTGCAGAGCTCCATGGGCACTCTCAAAGCAGCCCGAGTTGGCACAGGTGGCAGCTTGTCCCTGGGCAGCATCTTGATATTCGTGGAAATCCAGCAGGCAGACTGCCTCTAAGGGCTGAGGGCCTACTTGGTACTGACAAAGGCTTCTGCCCGGGAAAACAAAACCCATAACCCCACATACTTTCTCTCAGTTTGAAGAGCTCCGTGGGCACTCTCAAAGCAGCCCGAGTTGGCACAAGTGGCAGCTTGTCCCTGGGCAGCATCTTGATATTCGTGGAAATCCTGCAGGCAGCTGGCCCCCAAGGGCCAAGGGCCGACCTGGTACTGACAAAGGCTTCTGCCCGGGAAAACAAAACTCAGAACACCACGTTTCTGGTCTCAGTTTGCAGAGCACCATGGGCACCCTCAAAGCAGCCCGAGTTGGCACAGGTGGCAGCTTGTCCCTGGGCAGCATCTTGATATTCGTGGAAATCCAGCAGGCTGCCTGCCCTTAAGGACTAAGGGCCTACCTGGCACTTCAAATGCTTCTGCCCGGAGAAACAAAACTCAGCACCCCAGGTTCATGGTCTCAGTTTGCAGAGCTCCATGGGCACTCTCAAAGCAGCACGAGTTGGCACAGGTGGCAGCTTGTCCCTGGGCAGCATCTTGATATTCGTGGAAATCCTGCAGGCAGCCTGCCCCTAAGGAACAAGGGCCTACCTGGTACTGACAAAGGCTTCTGCCCGGGAAAACAAAACCCACAACCCTACCTTCCTGGTCTCAGTTTGCAGAGCTCCGTGGGCAGCCTCAAAGCAGCGCGAGTTGGCACAAGTGGCAGCTTGTCCCTGGGCAGCATCTTGATATTCGTGGAAATCCAGCCGGCAGCCTGCTCCTGAGGAACAAGGGCCCTCCTGGTACTGACAAAGGCTTCTGCCCAGGGAAACAAAATCCACCACCCCACGTTCCACATCTCAGTTTGCAGAGCTCCATGGGCACTCTCAATGCAGCCCGAGTTGGCACAGGTGGCAGCTTGTCCCTGGGCGGCATCTTGATAATTGTGGAAATCCTGCAGGCAGACGGCCCCCAAGGGTCAAGGCCTGACCTGGTACTGACAAAGGCTTCTGCCCGGGGAAACAAAACCCACCACCCCACGTTCCAGGTCTCAGTTTGCAGAGCTCCATGGGCACTCTCAAAGCAGCCCGAGTTGGCACAGGTGGCAGCTTGTCCCTGGGCGGCATCTTGATATTGGCGGAAATCCAGCAGGCAGACGGCCCTGAAATTCCGAGGGCCTACCTGGTACTGACAAATGCTTCTGCCCGGGGAAACAAAACTCACCAACGCACGTTCCTGGTCTAACTTAGCAGAGCTCCAAGGGCACTCTCAAAGCAGCGCGAGTTGGCACAGGTGGCAGCTTGTCCTTTGGCAGCATCTTGATATTCATGGAAATCCAGCAGGCTGCCTGCACTTAAAGACCACGGGCCTACGTGGCACTGCAAATGCTTCTGCCCGGAGAAACAAAACTCAGCAGCCCAGGTTCATGATCTAAGTTTGCAGAGCTCCATGGGCACTCTCAAAGCAGCCCGAGTTGGCACAGGTGGCAGCTTGTCCCTGGGCAGCATCTTGATATTCGTGGAAATCTTGCTGCCAGCCTGCCCCTAAGGAACAAGGGCCTACCTGGCACTGAGAGAGGCTTCTGCCCGGGAAAACAAAACCCACAATCCTACGTTCCTGGTCTCAGTTTGCAGAGCTCCGTGGGCACCCTCAAAGCAGCCCGAGTTGGCACAAGTTGCAGCTTGTCCCTGGGCAGCATCTTGATATTCGTGGAAATCCAGCGGGCAGCCTGCCCCTGAGGAACAAGGGCCCTCCTGGTACTGACAAAGGCTTCTGCCCAGGAAACCAAATCCACCACCCCACGTTCCACATCTCAGTTTGCAGAGCTCCATGGGCACTCTCAAAGCAGCCCGAGTTGGCACAGGTGGCAGCTTGTCCCTGGGCGGCATCTTGATATTCGTGGAAATCCTGCAGGTAGCCGGCCCCCAAGGGCCAAGGGCCGACCTGGTACTGACAAAGGCTTCTGCCAGGGGAAACAAAACCCAGCACCCCACGTTTCTGGTCTCAGTTTGCAGAGCTCCGTGGGCACCCTCAAAGCAGCCCGAGTTGGCACAGGTGGCAGCTTGTCCCTGGGCAGCATCTTGATATTCGTGGAAATCCAGCAGGCTGCCAGCCCTTAAAGACCAAGGGCCTACCTGGCACTGCAAATGTTTCTGCCCAGAGAAACAAAACTCAGCACCTCACGTTAATGGTCCCAGTTTGCAGAGCTCCATGGGAACTCTCAAAGCAGCGCGAGTTGGCACAGGTGGCAGCTTGTCCCTGGGCAGCATCTTGATATTCGTGGAAATCTTGCTGCCAGCCTGCCCCTAAGGAACAAGGGCCTACCTGGCACTGAGAGAGGCTTCTGCCCGGGAAAACAAAACCCACAATCCTACGTTCCTGGTCTCAGTTTGCAGAGCTCCGTGGGCACCCTCAAAGCAGCGCGAGTTGGCACAAGTTGCAGCTTGTCCCTGGGCAGCATCTTGATATTCGTGGAAATCCAGCGGGCAGCCGGCCCCTGAGGAACAAGGGCCCTCCTGGTACTGACAAAGGCTTCTGCCCAGGAAACCAAATCCACCACCCCACGTTCCACATCTCAGTTTGCAGAGCTCCATGGGCACTCTCAAAGCAGCCCGAGTTGGCACAGGTGGCAGCTTGTCCCTGGGCGGCATCTTGATATTCGTGGAAATCCTGCAGGTAGCCGGCCCCCAAGGGCCAAGGGCCGACCTGGTACTGACAAAGGCTTCTGCCAGGGGAAACAAAACCCAGCACCCCACGTTTCTGGTCTCAGTTTGCAGAGCTCCGTGGGCACCCTCAAAGCAGCCCGAGTTGGCACAGGTGGCAGCTTGTCCCTGGGCAGCATCTTGATATTCGTGGAAATCCAGCAGGCTGCCAGCCCTTAAAGACCAAGGGCCTACCTGGCACTGCAAATGTTTCTGCCCAGAGAAACAAAACTCAGCACCTCACGTTAATGGTCCCAGTTTGCAGAGCTCCATGGGAACTCTCAAAGCAGCGCGAGTTGGCACAGGTGGCAGCTTGTACCTGGGCAGCATCTTGATATTCGTGGAAATCTTGCTGCCAGCCTGCCCCTAAGGACCAAGGGCCTACCTGGTACTGAGAGAGGCTTCTGCCCGGGAAAACAAAACCCACAACCCTACGTTCCTGGTCTCAGTTTGCAGAGCTCCGTGGGCAGCCTCAAAGCAGCGCGAGTTGGCACAAGTGGCAGCTTGTCCCTGGGCAGCATCTTGATATTCGTGGAAATCCAGAAGGCAGATGGCCCTGAATTACGAGAGCCTACCTGGTACTGCAAATGCTTCTACCCAGGGAAACAAAACTCACCAAGGCAAGTTCCTGGTCTCACTTTGCAGAGCCTTGTGGGCACCCTCAAAGCAGCCCGAGTTGGCACAGGTGGCAGCTTGTCCCTGGGTGGCATCTTGATATGCGTGGAAATCCAGCAGGCAGACTGCCTCTAAGGGCTGAGGGCCTACTTGGTACTGACAAAGGCTTCTGCCCTGGAAAACAAAATCCATAACCCCACATACTTTCTCTCAGTTTGAAGAGCTCCGTGGGCACTCTCAAAGCAGCGTGAGTTGGCACAGGTGGCAGCTTGTCCCTGGGCGGCATCTTGATATTCGTGGAAATCCAGCAGGCTGCCTGCCCTTAAGGACCGAGGGCCTACCTGGCACTTCAAATGCTTCTGCCCGGAGAAACAAAACTCAGCAACCCAGGTTCATGGTCTCACTTTGCAGACCTCCATGGGCACTCTCAAAGCAGCCCGAGTTGGCACAGGTGGCAGGTTGTCCCTGGGCAGCATCTTGATATTCGTGGAAATCTTGCTGCCAGCCTGCCCCTAAGGAACAAGGGCCTACCTGGTACTGACAAAGGCTTCTGCCCGGGAAAACAAAACCCACAACCCTACGTTCCTGGTCTCAGTTTGCAGAGCTCCGTGGGCACCCTCAAAGCAGCCCGAGTTGGCACAGGTGTCAGCTTGTCCTTTGGCAGCATCTTGATATTCGTGGAAATCCTGCAGGCTGCCAGCCCTTAAAGACCAAGGGCCTACCTGGCACTGCAAATGTTTCTCCCCAGAGAAACAAAACTCAGCACCTCACGTTAATGGTCCCAGTTTGCAGAGCTCCATGGGAACTCTCAAAGCAGCCCGAGTTGGCACAGGTGGCAGCTTGTCCCTGGGTGGCATCTTGAAATGCGTGGAAATCCAGCAGGCTGCCAGCCCTTAAAGACCAAGGGCCTACCTGGCACTGCAAATGTTTCTGCCCTGGGAAAAAAAAACTCAGCACCTCACGTTAATGGTCCCAGTTTGCAGAGCTCCATGGGAACTCTCAAAGCAGCCCGAGTTGGCACAGGTGGCAGCTTGTCCCTGGGCAGCATCTTGATATTCGTGGAAATCTTGCTGCCAGCCTGCCCCTAAGGAACAAGGGCCTTCCTGGTACTGACAAAGGCTTCTGCCCGGGAAAACAAAACCCACAACCCTACGTTCCTGGTCTCAGTTTGCAGAGCTCCGTGGGCACCCTCAAAGCAGCGCGAGTTGGCACAAGTGGAAGCTGGGCCCTGGGCAGCATCTTGATATTCGTGGAAATCCAGAAGGCAGCCGGCCCTGAATTACGAGAGCCTACCTGGTACTGCAAATGCTTCTGCCCGGGGAAACAAAACTCACCAAGGCAAGTTCCTGGTCTAACTTCGCAGAGCTCCATGGGCACTCTCAAAGCAGCCCGAGTTGGCACAGGTGGCAGCTTGTCCCTGGGTGGCATCTTGATATTCGGGGAAATCCAGTAGGCAGACTGCCTCTAAGGGCTGAGGGGCTTCTTGGTACTGACAAAGGCTTCTGCCCGGGAAAACAAAACCCACGACCCCACGTTCCTGGTCTCAGTTTGCAGAGCTCCATGGGCACTCTCAAAGCAGCCCGAGTTGGCACAAGTGGCAGCTTGTCCCTGGGCAGCATCTTGATATTCGTGGAAATCCAGCAGGCTGACGGCCCTTTAAGACCATGGGCCTACCTAGTACTGACAAAGGCTTCTGACCGGGAAAACAAAACTCAGCACCCCACCGTCCTGGCCACAGTTTGCGGAGCTCCGTGGGCACTCTCAAAGCATCACGAGTTGTCACAAGTTGCAGTGTGTCCCTGGGCAGCATCTTGATATTCGTGGAAATCCTGCAGGCAGCCGGCCCCCAAGGGCCAAGGGCCTACCTGGTACTGACAAAGGCTTCTGCTCTGGAAAACAAAACCCAGCACCCCACGTTTCTGGTCTCAGTTTGCAGAGCACCATGGGCACTCTCAAAGCAGCGCGAGTTGGCACAGGTGGCAGCTTGTCCTTTGGCAGCATCTTGATATTCATGGAAATCCAGCAGGCTGCCTGCCCTTAAAGACCAAGGGCCTACCTGGCACTGCAAATGTTTCTGCCCAGAGAAACAAAACTCAGCACCTCACGTTAATGGTCCCAGTTTGCAGAGCTCCATGGGAACTCTCAAAGCAGCCCGAGTTGGCACAGGTGGCAGCTTGTCCTTTGGCAGCATCTTGATATTCGTGGAAATCTTGCTGCCAGCCTGCCCCTAAGGAACAAGGGCCTACCTGGTACTGAGAGAGGCTTCTGCCCGGGAAAACAAAACCCACAACCCTACGTTCCTGGTCTCAGTTTGCAGAGCTCCGTGGGCATCGTCAAAGCAGCGCGAGTTGGCACAAGTGGAAGCTTGTCCCTGGGCGGCATCTTGATATTCGTGGAAATCCAGGAGGCAGCCGCCCTGAATTACGAGAGCCTACCTGGTACTGCAAATGCTTCTGCCCGGGGAAACAAAACTCACCAAGGCAAGTTCCTGGTCTAACTTTGCAGAGCTCCATGGGCACTCTCAAAGCAGCCCGAGTTGGCACAGGTGGCAGCTTGTCCCTGGGTGGCATCTTGATATTCGTGGAAATCCAGCAGGCAGACTGCCTCTAAGGGCTGAGGGCCTACTTGGTACTGACAAAGGCTTCTGCCCGGGAAAACAAAACCCATAACCCCACATACTTTCTCTCAGTTTGAAGAGCTCCGTGGGCACTCTCAAAGCAGCCCGAGTTGGCACAAGTGGCAGCTTGTCCCTGGGCAGCATCTTGATATTCGTGGAAATCCTGCAGGCAGCTGGCCCCCAAGGGCCAAGGGCCGACCTGGTACTGACAAAGGCTTCTGCCCAGGAAAACAAAACTCAGAACACCACGTTTCTGGTCTCAGTTTGCAGAGCACCATGGGCACTCTCAAAGCAGCCCGAGTTGGCACAGGTGGCAGCTTGTCCCTGGGCAGCATCTTGATATTCGTGGAAATCCTGCAGGCAGCCTGCCCTTAAGGACTAAGGGCCTACCTGGCACTTCAAATGCTTCTGCCCGGAGAAACAAAACTCAGCACCCCAGGTTCATGGTCTCAGTTTGCAGAGCTCCATGGGCACTCTCAAAGCAGCACGAGTTTGCACAGGTGGCAGCTTGTCCCTGGGCAGCATCTTGATATTCATGGAAATCCTGCAGGCAGCCTGCCCCTAAGGAACAAGGGCCTACCTGGTACTGACAAAGGCTTCTGCCCGGGAAAACAAAACCCACAACCCTACGTTCCTGGTCTCAGTTTGCAGAGCTCCGTGGGCACCCTCAAAGCAGCCCGAGTTGGCACAGGTGTCAGCTTGTCCTTTGGCAGCATCTTGATATTCGTGGAAATCCTGCAGGCTGCCAGCCCTTAAAGACCAAGGGCCTACCTGGCACTGCAAATGTTTCTCCCCAGAGAAACAAAACTCAGCACCTCACGTTACTGGTCCCAGTTTGCAGAGCTCCATGGGAACTCTCAAAGCAGCCCGAGTTGGCACAGGTGGCAGCTTGTCCCTGGGTGGCATCTTGAAATGCGTGGAAATCCAGCAGGCTGCCAGCCCTTAAAGACCAAGGGCCTACCTGGCACTGCAAATGTTTCTGCCCTGGGAAAAAAAACTCAGCACCTCACGTTAATGGTCCCAGTTTGCAGAGCTCCATGGGAACTCTCAAAGCAGCCCGAGTTGGCACAGGTGGCAGCTTGTCCCTGGGCAGCATCTTGATATTCGTGGAAATCTTGCAGGCAGCCTGCCCCTAAGGAACAAGGGCCTACCTGGTACTGACAAAGGCTTCTGCCCGGGAAAACAAAACCCACAACCCTACGTTCCTGGTCTCAGTTTGCAGAGCTCCGTGGGCACCCTCAAAGCAGCGCGAGTTGGCACAAGTGGAAGCTGGGCCCTGGGCAGCATCTTGATATTCGTGGAAATCCAGGAGGCAGCCGGCCCTGAATTACGAGAGCCTACCTGGTACTGCAAATGCTTCTGCCCGGGGAAACAAAACTCACCAAGGCAAGTTCCTGGTCTAACTTTGCAGAGCTCCATGGGCACTCTCAAAGCAGCCCGAGTTGGCACAGGTGGCAGCTTGTCCCTGGGTGGCATCTTGATATTCGGGGAAATCCAGTAGGCAGACTGCCTCTAAGGGCTGAGGGGCTTCTTGGTAATGAAAAAGGCTTCTGCCCGGGAAAACAAAACCCACGACCCCACGTTCCTGGTCTCAGTTTGCAGAGCTCCATGGGCACTCTCAAAGCAGCCCGAGTTGGCACAGGTGGCAGCTTGTCCCTGGGCGGCATCTTGATATTCGTGGAAATCCAGCCGGCAGCCTGCCCTATGGAACAAGGGCCTACCTGGTACTCACAAAGGCTTCTGACCGGAAAACAAAACTCAGCACCCCACCGTCCTGGCCACAGTTTGCGGAGCTCCGTGGGCACTCTCAAGCATCACGAGTTGTCACAAGTTGCAGTGTGTCCCTGGGCAGCATCTTGATATTCGTGGAAATCCTGCAGGCAGCCGGCCCCCAAGGGCCAAGGGCCTACCTGGTACTGACAAGGCTTCTGCTCTGGAAAACAAACCCAGCACCCCACGTTTCTGGTCTCAGTTTGCAGAGCACCATGGGCACTCTCAAAGCAGCGCGAGTTGGCACAGGTGGCAGCTTGTCCTTTGGCAGCATCTTGATATTCATGGAAATCCAGCAGGCTGCCTGCCCTTAAAGACCAAGGGCCATACCTGGCACTGCAAATGTTTCTGCCCAGAGAAACAAAACTCAGCACCTCACGTTAATGGTCCCAGTTTGCAGAGCTCCATGGGAACTCTCAAAGCAGCCCGAGTTGGCACAGGTGGCAGCTTGTCCTTTGGCAGCATCTTGATATTCGTGGAAATCTTGCTGCCAGCCTGCCCCTAAGGAACAAGGGCCTACCTGGTACTGACAAAGGCTTCTGCCCGGGAAAACAAAACCCACAACCCTACGTTCCTGGTCTCAGTTTGCAGAGCTCCGTGGGCATCGTCAAAGCAGCGCGAGTTGGCACAAGTGGAAGCTTGTCCCTGGGCGGCATCTTGATATTCGTGGAAATCCAGGAGGCAGCCGCCCTGAATTACGAGACCCTACCTGGTACTGCAAATGCTTCTGCCCGGGGAAACAAAACTCACCAAGGCAAGTTCCTGGTCTCACTTTGCAGAGCTCCATGGGCACCGTCAAAGCAGCCCGAGTTGGCACAGGTGGCAGCTTGTCCCTGGGTGGCATCTTGATATGCGTGGAAATCCATCAGGAAGACTGCCTCTAAGGGCTGAGGGCCTACTTGGTACTGACAAATGCTTCTGCCCTGGAAAACAAAACCCATAACCCCACATACTTTCTCTCAGTTTGAAGAGCTCTGTGGGCACTCTCAAAGCAGCCCGAGTTGGCACAGGTGGCAGCTTGTCCCTGGGCGGCATCTTGATATTCGTGGAAATCCTGCAGGCAGCTGGCCCCCAAGGGCCAAGGGCCTACCTGGTACTGACAAAGGCTTCTGCCCGGGAAAACAAAACTCAGAACACCACTTTCCTGGTCTCAGTTTGCAGAGCTCCATGGGCACTCTCAAAGAAGCCCGAGTTGGCACAGGTGGCAGCTTGTCCCTTGGCGGAAACTAGATTTTCGTGGAATCCTGGTGCCAGTCTCCCCAAAGGGCCGAGGGCCTACCTGGTCCTGTAAATGTTTCTGCCCGGGAAAACAAAACCCACAAACCCACGTTCCTGGTCTCAGCTTGAAGAACTCCGTGGGCACTCTCAAAGCAGCCCGAGTTGGCACAGGTGGCAGAATATCCCTGGGCAGCATCTTGATATTCAGGGAAATCTTGCTGTCAGGCTGTCCCTAGGGAACAAGGGCCTACTTGGTACTGACAAAGGCTTCTGCTCTGGAAAACAAAACCCAGCACCCCACGTTTCTGGTCTCAGTTTGCAGAGCACCATGGGCACTCTCAAAGCAGCGCGAGTTGGCACAGGTGGCAGCTTGTCCCTGGGTGGCATCTTGATATGCGTGGAAATCCAGCAGGCAGACTGCATCTAAGGGCTGATGGCCTACTTGGTACTGACAATGGCTTCTGCCCGGGAAAACAAAACCCATAACCCCACATACTTTCTCTCAGTTTGAAGAGCTCCGAGGGCACTCTCAAAGCAGCCCGAGTTGGCACAAGTGGCAGCTTGTCCCTGGGCAGCATCTTGATATTCGTGGAAATCCTGCAGGCTGCCAGCCCTTAAAGACCAAGGGCCTACCTGGCACTGCAATGTTTCTTCCCCAGAGAAACAAAACTCAGCACCTCACGTTACTGGTCCCAGTTTGCAGAGCTCCATGGGAACTCTCAAAGCAGCCCGAGTTGGCACAGGTGGCAGCTTGTCCCTGGGTGGCATCTTGAAATGCGTGGAAATCCAGCAGGCTGCCAGCCCTTAAAGACCAAGGGCCTACCTGGCACTGCAAATGTTTCTGCCCTGGGAAAAAAACTCAGCACCTCACGTTAATGGTCCCAGTTTGCAGAGCTCCATGGGAACTCTCAAAGCAGCCCGAGTTGGCACAGGTGGCAGCTTGTCCCTGGGCAGCATCTTGATATTCGTGGAAATCTTGCAGGCAGCCTGCCCCTAAGGAACAAGGGCCTACCTGGTACTGACAAAGGCTTCTGCCCGGGAAAACAAAACCCACAACCCTACGTTCTGGTCTCAGTTTGCAGAGCTCCGTGGGCACCCTCAAAGCAGCGCGAGTTGGCACAAGTGGAAGCTGGGCCCTGGGCAGCATCTTGATATTCGTGGAAATCCAGGAGGCAGCCGGCCCTGAATTACGAGAGCCTACCTGGTACTGCAAATGCTTCTGCCCGGGGAAACAAAACTCACCAAGGCAAGTTCCTGGTCTACTTTGCAGAGCTCCATGGGCACTCTCAAGCAGCCCGAGTTGGCACAGGTGGCAGCTTGTCCCTGGGTGGCATCTTGATATTCGGGAAATCCAGTAGGCAGACTGCCTCTAAGGGCTGAGGGGCTTCTTGTAATGAAAAAGGCTTCTGCCCGGGAAAACAAAACCCACGACCCCACGTTCCTGGTCTCAGTTTGCAGAGCTCCATGGGCACTCTCAAAGCAGGCCCGAGTTGGCACAGGTGGCAGCTTGTCCCTGGGCGGCATCTTGATATTCGTGGAAATCCAGCCGGCAGCCTGCCCCTATGGAACAAGGGCCTACCTGGTACTCACAAAGGCTTCTGACCGGGAAAACAAAACTCAGCACCCCACCGTCCTGGCCACAGTTTGCGGAGCTCCGTGGGCACTCTCAAAGCATCACGAGTTGTCACAAGTTGCAGTGTGTCCCTGGGCAGCATCTTGATATTCGTGGAAATCCTGCAGGCAGCCGGCCCCCAAGGGCCAAGGGCCTACCTGGTACTGACAAAGGCTTCTGCTCTGGAAAACAAAACCCAGCACCCCACGTTTCTGGTCTCAGTTTGCAGAGCACCATGGGCACTCTCAAAGCAGCGCGAGTTGGCACAGGTGGCAGCTTGTCCTTTGGCAGCATCTTGATATTCATGGAAATCCAGCAGGCTGCCTGCCCTTAAAGACCAAGGGCCTACCTGGCACTGCAAATGTTTCTGCCCAGAGAAACAAAACTCAGCACCTCACGTTAATGGTCCCAGTTTGCAGAGCTCCATGGGAACTCTCAAAGCAGCCCGAGTTGGCACAGGTGCAGCTTGTCCTTTGGCAGCATCTTGATATTCGTGGAAATCTTGCTGCCAGCCTGCCCTAAGGGAACAAGGGCCTACCTGGTACTGACAAAGGCTTCTGCCCGGAAAACAAAACCCACAACCCTACGTTCCTGGTCTCAGTTTGCAGAGCTCCGTGGGCATCGTCAAAGCAGCGCGAGTTGCACAAGTGGAAAGCTTGTCCCTGGGCGGCATCTTGATATTCGTGGAAATCCAGGAGGCAGCCGCCTGAATTACGAGACCTACCTGGTACTGCAAATGCTTCTGCCCGGGGAAACAAAACTCACCAAGGCAAGTTCCTGGTCTCACTTTGCAGAGCTCCATGGGCACCGTCAAAGCAGCCCGAGTTGGCACAGGTGGCAGCTTGTCCCTGGGTGGCATCTTGATATGCGTGGAAATCCATCAGGAAGACTGCCTCTAAGGGCTGAGGGCCTACTTGGTACTGACAAATGCTTCTGCCCTGGAAAACAAAACCCATAACCCACACATACTTTCTCTCAGTTTGAAGAGCTCTGTGGGCACTCTCAAAGCAGCCCGAGTTGGCACAGGTGGCAGCTTGTCCCTGGGCGGCATCTTGATATTCGTGGAAATCCTGCAGGCAGCTGGCCCCCAAGGGCCAAGGGCCTACCTGGTACTGACAAAGGCTTCTGCCCGGGAAAACAAAACTCAGAACACCACTTTCCTGGTCTCAGTTTGCAGAGCTCCATGGGCACTCTCAAAGAAGCCCGAGTTGGCACAGGTGGCAGCTTGTCCCTTGGCGGAAACTAGATTTTCGTGGAAATCCTGGTGCCAGTCTCCCCCAAAGGGCCGAGGGCCTACCTGGTCCTGTAAATGTTTCTGCCCGGGAAAACAAAACCCACAAACCCACGTTCCTGGTCTCAGCTTGAAGAACTCCGTGGGCACTCTCAAAGCAGCCCGAGTTGGCACAGGTGGCAGAATATCCCTGGGCAGCATCTTGATATTCATGGAAATCCAGCAGGCTGCCTGCACTTAAAGACCACGGGCCTACGTGGCACTGCAAATGCTTCTGCCCGGAGAAACAAAACTCAGCAGCCCAGGTTCATGATCTAAGTTTGCAGAGCTCCATGGGCACTCTCAAAGCAGCCCGAGTTGGCACAGGTGGCAGCTTGTCCCTGGGCAGCATCTTGATATTCGTGGAAATCTTCCTGCCAGCCTGCCCCTAAGGAACAAGGGCCTACCTGGCACTGAGAGAGGCTTCTGCCCGGGAAAACAAAACCCACAATCCTACGTTCCTGGTCTCAGTTTGCAGAAGCTCCGTGGGCACCCTCAAAGCAGCCCGAGTTGGCACAAGTTGCAGCTTGTCCCTGGGCAGCATCTTGATATTCGTGGAAATCCAGCGGGCAGCCTGCCCCTGAGGAACAAGGGCCCTCCTGGTACTGACAAAGGCTTCTGCCCAGGAAACCAAATCCACCACCCCACGTTCCACATCTCAGTTTGCAGAGCTCCATGGGCACTCTCAAAGCAGCCCGAGTTGGCACAGGTGGCAGCTTGTCCCTGGGCGGCATCTTGATATTCGTGGAAATCCTGCAGGTAAGCCGGCCCCCAAGGGCCAAGGGCCGACCTGGTACTGACAAAGGCTTCTGCCAGGGGAAACAAAACCCAGCACCCCACGTTCTGGTCTCAGTTTGCAGAGCTCCGTGGGCACCCTCAAAGCAGCCCGAGTTGGCACAGGTGGCAGCTTGTCCCTGGGCAGCATCTTGATATTCGTGGAAATCCAGCAGGCTGCCAGCCCTTAAAGACCAAGGGCCTACCTGGCACTGCAAATGTTTCTGCCCAGAGAAACAAAACTCAGCACCTCACGTTAATGGTCCCAGTTTGCAGAGCTCCATGGGAACTCTCAAAGCAGCGCGAGTTGGCACAGGTGGCAGCTTGTCCCTGGGCAGCATCTTGATATTCGTGGAAATCTTGCTGCCAGCCTGCCCCTAAGGACCAAGGGCCTACCTGGTACTGAGAGAGGCTTCTGCCCGGGAAAACAAAACCCACAACCCTACGTTCCTGGTCTCAGTTTGCAGAGCTCCGTGGGCAGCCTCAAAGCAGCGCGAGTTGGCACAAGTGGCAGCTTGTCCCTGGGCAGCATCTTGATATTCGTGGAAATCCAGAAGGCAGCCGGCCCTGAATTACGAGAGCCTACCTGGTACTGCAAATGCTTCTACGGGGGAAACAAAACTCACCAAGGCAAGTTCCTGGTCTCACTTTGCAGAGCCTTGTGGGCACCCTCAAAGCAGCGCGAGTTAGCACAAGTGGAAGCTTGTCCCTGGGCAGCATCTTGATATTCGTGGAAATCCAGGAGGCAGCCGGCCCTGAATTACGAGAGCCTACCTGGTACTGCAAATGCTTCTGCCCGGGGAAACAAAACTCACCAAGGCAAGTTCCTGGTCTCAGTTTGCAGAGCTCCATGGGGCACTCTCAAAGCAGCCCGAGTTGGCACAGGTGGCAGCTTGTCCCTGGGTGGCATCTTGATATGCGTGGAAATCCAGGCAGGCAGACTGCCTCTAAGGGCTGAGGGCCTACTTGGTACTGACAAAGGCTTCTGCCCTGGAAAACAAAATCCATAACCCCACATACTTTCTCTCAGTTTGAAGAGCTCCGTGGGCACTCTCAAAGCAGTCGTGAGTTGGCACAGGTGGCAGCTTGTCCCTGGGCGGCATCTTGATATTCGTGGAAATCCAGCAGGCTGCCTGCCCTTAAGGACCGAGGGCCTACCTGGCACTTCAAATGCTTCTGCCCGGAGAAACAAAACTCAGCAACCCAGGTTCATGGTCTCACTTTGCAGACCTCCATGGGCACTCTCAAAGCAGCCCGAGTTGGCACAGGTGGCAGGTTGTCCCTGGGCAGCATCTTGATATTCGTGGAAATCTTGCTGCCAGCCTGCCCCTAAGGAACAAGGGCCTACCTGGTACTGACAAAGGCTTCTGCCCGGGAAAACAAAACCCACAACCCTACGTTCCTGGTCTCAGTTTGCAGAGCTCCGTGGGCACCCTCAAAGCAGCCCGAGTTGGCACAGGTGTCAGCTTGTCCTTTGGCAGCATCTTGATATTCGTGAAATCCTGCAGGCTGCCAGCCCTTAAAGACCAAGGGCCTACCTGGCACTGCAAATGTTTCTCCCCAGAGAAACAAAACTCAGCACCTCACGTTAATGGTCCCCAGTTTGCAGAGCTCCATGGGAACTCTCAAAGCAGCCCGAGTTGGCACAGGTGGCAGCTTGTCCCTGGGTGGCATCTTGAAATGCGTGGAAATCCAGCAGGCCTGCCAGCCCTTAAAGACAAGGGCCTACCTGGCACTGCAAATGTTTCTGCCTGGGAAAAAAAAACTCAGCACCTCACGTTAATGGTCCCAGTTTGCAGAGCTCCATGGGAACTCTCAAAGCAGCCCGAGTTGGCACAGGTGGCAGCTTGTCCCTGGGCAGCATCTTGATATTCGTGGAAATCTTGCTGCCAGCCTGCCCCTAAGGAACAAGGGCCTACCTGGTACTGACAAAGGCTTCTGCCCGGGAAAACAAAACCCACAACCCTACGTTCCTGGTCTCAGTTTGCAGAGCTCCGTGGGCACCCTCAAAGCAGCGCGAGTTGGCACAAGTGGAAGCTGGGCCCTGGGCAGCATCTTGATATTCGTGGAAAATCCCAGAAGGCAGCCGGCCCTGAATTACGAGAGCCTACCTGGTACTGCAAATGCTTCTGCCCGGGGAAACAAAACTCACCAAGGCAAGTTCCTGGTCTAACTTCGCAGAGCTCCATGGGCACTCTCAAAGCAGCCCGAGTTGGCACAGGTGGCAGCTTGTCCCTGGGTGGCATCTTGATATTCGGGGAAATCCAGTAGGCAGACTGCCTCTAAGGGCTGAGGGGCTTCTTGGTACTGACAAAGGCTTCTGCCCGGGAAAACAAAACCCACGACCCCACGTTCCTGGTCTCAGTTTGCAGAGCTCCATGGGCACTCTCAAAGCAGCCCGAGTTGGCACAAGTGGCAGCTTGTCCCTGGGCAGCATCTTGATATTCGTGGAAATCCAGCAGGCTGACGGCCCTTTAAGACCATGGGCCTACCTAGTACTGACAAAGGCTTCTGACCGGGAAAACAAAACTCAGCACCCCACCGTCCTGGCCACAGTTTGCGGAGCTCCGTGGGCACTCTCAAAGCATCACGAGTTGTCACAAGTTGCAGTGTGTCCCTGGGCAGCATCTTGATATTCGTGAAATCCTGCAGGCAGCCGGCCCCCAAGGGCCAAGGGCCTACCTGGTACTGACAAAGGCTTCTGCTCTGGAAAACAAAACCCAGCACCCCACGTTTCTGGTCTCAGTTTGCAGAGCACCATGGGCACTCTCAAAGCAGCGCGAGTTGGCACAGGTGGCAGCTTGTCCTTTGGCAGCATCTTGATATTCATGGAAATCCAGCAGGCTGCCTGCCCTTAAAGACCAAGGGCCTACCTGGCACTGCAAATGTTTCTGCCAGAGAAACAAAACTCAGCACCTCACGTTAATGGTCCCAGTTTGCAGAGCTCCATGGGAACTCTCAAAGCAGCCCGAGTTGGCACAGGTGGCAGCTTGTCCTTTGGCAGCATCTTGATATTCGTGGAAATCTTGCTGCCAGCCTGCCCCTAAGGAACAAGGGCCTACCTGGTACTGAGAGAGGCTTCTGCCCGGGAAAACAAAACCCACAACCCTACGTTCCTGGTCTCAGTTTGCAGAGCTCCGTGGGCATCGTCAAAGCAGCGCGAGTTGGCACAAGTGGAAGCTTGTCCCTGGGCGGCATCTTGATATTCGTGGAAATCCAGGAGGCAGCCGCCCTGAATTACGAGAGCCTACCTGGTACTGCAAATGCTTCTGCCCGGGGAAACAAAAACTCACCAAGGCAAGTTCCTGGTCTAACTTTGCAGAGCTCCATGGGCACTCTCAAAGCAGCCCGAGTTGGCACAGGTGGCAGCTTGTCCCTGGGTGGCATCTTGATATTCGTGGAAATCCAGCAGGCAGACTGCCTCTAAGGGCTGAGGGCCTACTTGGTACTGACAAAGGCTTCTGCCCGGGAAAACAAAACCCATAACCCCACATACTTTCTCTCAGTTTGAAGAGCTCCGTGGGCACTCTCAAAGCAGCCCGAGTTGGCACAAGTGGCAGCTTGTCCCTGGGCAGCATCTTGATATTCGTGGAAATCCTGCAGGCAGCTGGCCCCAAGGGCCAAGGGCCGACCTGGTACTGACAAAGGCTTCTGCCCGGGGAAAACAAAACTCAGAACACCACGTTTCTGGTCTCAGTTTGCAGAGCACCATGGGCACCCTCAAAGCAGCCCGAGTTGGCACAGGTGGCAGCTTGTCCCTGGGCAGCATCTTGATATTCGTGGAAATCCAGCAGGCAGCCTGCCCTTAAGGACTAAGGGCCTACCTGGCACTTCAAATGCTTCTGCCCGGAGAAACAAAACTCAGCACCCCAGGTTCATGGTCTCAGTTTGCAGAGCTCCATGGGCACTCTCAAAGCAGCACGAGTTTGCACAGGTGGCAGCTTGTCCCTGGGCAGCATCTTGATATTCATGGAAATCCTGCAGGCAGCCTGCCCCTAAGGAACAAGGGCCTACCTGGTACTGACAAAGGCTTCTGCCCGGGAAAACAAAACCCACAACCCTACGTTCCTGGTCTCAGTTTGCAGAGCTCCGTGGGCACCCTCAAAGCAGCCCGAGTTGGCACAGGTGTCAGCTTGTCCTTTGGCAGCATCTTGATATTCGTGGAAATCCTGCAGGCTGCCAGCCCTTAAAGACCAAGGGCCTACCTGGCACTGCAAATGTTTCTCCCCAGAGAAACAAAACTCAGCACCTCACGTTAATGGTCCCAGTTTGCAGAGCTCCATGGGAACTCTCAAAGCAGCCCGAGTTGGCACAGGTGGCAGCTTGTCCCTGGGTGGCATCTTGAAATGCGTGGAAATCCAGCAGGCTGCCAGCCCTTAAAGACCAAGGGCCTACCTGGCACTGCAAATGTTTCTGCCCTGGGAAAAAAAACTCAGCACCTCACGTTAATGGTCCCAGTTTGCAGAGCTCCATGGGAACTCTCAAAGCAGCCCGAGTTGGCACAGGTGGCAGCTTGTCCCTGGGCAGCATCTTGATATTCGTGGAAATCTTGCTGCCAGCCTGCCCCTAAGGAACAAGGGCCTACCTGGTACTGACAAAGGCTTCTGCCCGGGAAAACAAAACCCACAACCCTACGTTCCTGGTCTCAGTTTGCAGAGCTCCGTGGGCACCCTCAAAGCAGCGCGAGTTGGCACAAGTGGAAGCTGGGCCCTGGGCAGCATCTTGATATTCGTGGAAATCCAGGAGGCAGCCGGCCCTGAATTACGAGAGCCTACCTGGTACTGCAAATGCTTCTGCCCGGGGAAACAAAACTCACCAAGGCAAGTTCCTGGTCTAACTTTGCAGAGCTCCATGGGCACTCTCAAAGCAGCCCGAGTTGGCACAGGTGGCAGCTTGTCCCTGGGTGGCATCTTGATATTCGGGGAAATCCAGTAGGCAGACTGCCTCTAAGGGCTGAGGGGCTTCTTGGTAATGAAAAAGGCTTCTGCCCGGGAAAACAAAACCCACGACCCCACGTTCCTGGTCTCAGTTTGCAGAGCTCCATGGGCACTCTCAAAGCAGCCCGAGTTGGCACAGGTGGCAGCTTGTCCCTGGGCGGCATCTTGATATTCGTGGAAATCCAGCCGGCAGCCTGCCCCTATGGAACAAGGGCCTACCTGGTACTCACAAAGGCTTCTGACCGGGAAAACAAAACTCAGCACCCCACCGTCCTGGCCACAGTTTGCGGAGCTCCGTGGGCACTCTCAAAGCATCACGAGTTGTCACAAGTTGCAGTGTGTCCCTGGGCAGCATCTTGATATTCGTGGAAATCCTGCAGGCAGCCGGCCCCCAAGGGCCAAGGGCCTACCTGGTACTGACAAAGGCTTCTGCTCTGGAAAACAAAACCCAGCACCCCACGTTTCTGGTCTCAGTTTGCAGAGCACCATGGGCACTCTCAAAGCAGCGCGAGTTGGCACAGGTGGCAGCTTGTCCTTTGGCAGCATCTTGATATTCATGGAAATCCAGCAGGCTGCCTGCCCTTAAAGACCAAGGGCCTACCTGGCACTGCAAATGTTTCTGCCCAGAGAAACAAAACTCAGCACCTCACGTTAATGGTCCCAGTTTGCAGAGCTCCATGGGAAACTCTCAAAGCAGCCCGAGTTGGCACAGGTGGCAGCTTGTCCTTTGGCAGCATCTTGATATTCGTGGAAATCTTGCTGCCAGCCTGCCCCTAAGGAACAAGGGCCTACCTGGTACTGACAAAGGCTTCTGCCCGGGAAAACAAAACCCACAACCCTACGTTCCTGGTCTCAGTTTGCAGAGCTCCGTGGGCATCGTCAAAGCAGCGCGAGTTGGCACAAGTGGAAGCTTGTCCCTGGGCGGCATCTTGATATTCGTGGAAATCCAGGAGGCAGCCGCCCTGAATTACGAGACCCTACCTGGTACTGCAAATGCTTCTGCCCGGGGAAACAAAACTCACCAAGGCAAGTTCCTGGTCTCACTTTGCAGAGCTCCAAGGGCACTCTCAAAGCAGCACGAGTTGGCACAGGTGGCAGCTTGTCCTTTGGCAGCATCTTGATATTCATGGAAATCCAGCAGGCTGCCTGCACTTAAAGACCACGGGCCTACGTGGCACTGCAAATGCTTCTGCCCGGAGAAACAAAACTCAGCAGCCCAGGTTCATGATCTAAGTTTGCAGAGCTCCATGGGCACTCTCAAAGCAGCCCGAGTTGGCACAGGTGGCAGCTTGTCCCTGGGCAGCATCTTGATATTCGTGGAAATCTTCCTGCCAGCCTGCCCCTAAGGAACAAGGGCCTACCTGGCACTGAGAGAGGCTTCTGCCCGGGAAAACAAAACCCACAATCCTACGTTCCTGGTCTCAGTTTGCAGAGCTCCGTGGGCACCCTCAAAGCAGCCCGAGTTGGCACAAGTTGCAGCTTGTCCCTGGGCAGCATCTTGATATTCGTGGAAATCCAGCGGGCAGCCTGCCCCTGAGGAACAAGGGCCCTCCTGGTACTGACAAAGGCTTCTGCCCAGGAAACCAAATCCACCACCCCACGTTCCACATCTCAGTTTGCAGAGCTCCATGGGCACTCTCAAAGCAGCCCGAGTTGGCACAGGTGGCAGCTTGTCCCTGGGCGGCATCTTGATATTCGTGGAAATCCTGCAGGTAGCCGGCCCCCAAGGGCCAAGGGCCGACCTGGTACTGACAAAGGCTTCTGCCAGGGGAAACAAAACCCAGCACCCCACGTTTCTGGTCTCAGTTTGCAGAGCTCCGTGGGCACCCTCAAAGCAGCCCGAGTTGGCACAGGTGGCAGCTTGTCCCTGGGCAGCATCTTGATATTCGTGGAAATCCAGCAGGCTGCCAGCCCTTAAAGACCAAGGGCCTACCTGGCACTGCAAATGTTTCTGCCCAGAGAAACAAAACTCAGCACCTCACGTTAATGGTCCCAGTTTGCAGAGCTCCATGGGAACTCTCAAAGCAGCGCGAGTTGGCACAGGTGGCAGCTTGTCCCTGGGCAGCATCTTGATATTCGTGGAAATCTTGCTGCCAGCCTGCCCCTAAGGACCAAGGGCCTACCTGGTACTGAGAGAGGCTTCTGCCCGGGAAAACAAAACCCACAACCCTACGTTCCTGGTCTCAGTTTGCAGAGCTCCGTGGGCAGCCTCAAAGCAGCGCGAGTTGGCACAAGTGGCAGCTTGTCCCTGGGCAGCATCTTGATATTCGTGGAAATCCAGAAGGCAGCCGGCCCTGAATTACGAGAGCCTACCTGGTACTGCAAATGCTTCTACGGGGGAAACAAAACTCACCAAGGCAAGTTCCTGGTCTCACTTTGCAGAGCCTTGTGGGCACCCTCAAAGCAGCGCGAGTTAGCACAAGTGGAAGCTTGTCCCTGGGCAGCATCTTGATATTCGTGGAAATCCAGGAGGCAGCCGGCCCTGAATTACGAGAGCCTACCTGGTACTGCAAATGCTTCTGCCCGGGGAAACAAAACTCACCAAGGCAAGTTCCTGGTCTCAGTTTGCAGAGCTCCATGGGCACTCTCAAAGCAGCCCGAGTTGGCACAGGTGGCAGCTTGTCCCTGGGTGGCATCTTGATATGCGTGGAAATCCAGCAGGCAGACTGCCTCTAAGGGCTGAGGGCCTACTTGGTACTGACAAAGGCTTCTGCCCTGGAAAACAAAATCCATAACCCCACATACTTTCTCTCAGTTTGAAGAGCTCCGTGGGCACTCTCAAAGCAGCGTGAGTTGGCACAGGTGGCAGCTTGTCCCTGGGCGGCATCTTGATATTCGTGGAAATCCAGCAGGCTGCCTGCCCTTAAGGACCGAGGGCCTACCTGGCACTTCAAATGCTTCTGCCCGGAGAAACAAAACTCAGCAACCCAGGTTCATGGTCTCACTTTGCAGACCTCCATGGGCACTCTCAAAGCAGCCCGAGTTGGCACAGGTGGCAGGTTGTCCCTGGGCAGCATCTTGATATTCGTGGAAATCTTGCTGCCAGCCTGCCCCTAAGGAACAAGGGCCTACCTGGTACTGACAAAGGCTTCTGCCCGGGAAAACAAAACCCACAACCCTACGTTCCTGGTCTCAGTTTGCAGAGCTCCGTGGGCACCCTCAAAGCAGCCCGAGTTGGCACAGGTGTCAGCTTGTCCTTTGGCAGCATCTTGATATTCGTGGAAATCCTGCAGGCTGCCAGCCCTTAAAGACCAAGGGCCTACCTGGCACTGCAAATGTTTCTCCCCAGAGAAACAAAACTCAGCACCTCACGTTAATGGTCCCAGTTTGCAGAGCTCCATGGGAACTCTCAAAGCAGCCCGAGTTGGCACAGGTGGCAGCTTGTCCCTGGGTGGCATCTTGAAATGCGTGGAAATCCAGCAGGCTGCCAGCCCTTAAAGACCAAGGGCCTACCTGGCACTGCAAATGTTTCTGCCCTGGGAAAAAAAACTCAGCACCTCACGTTAATGGTCCCAGTTTGCAGAGCTCCATGGGAACTCTCAAAGCAGCCCGAGTTGGCACAGGTGGCAGCTTGTCCCTGGGCAGCATCTTGATATTCGTGGAAATCTTGCTGCCAGCCTGCCCCTAAGGAACAAGGGCCTACCTGGTACTGACAAAGGCTTCTGCCCGGGAAAACAAAACCCACAACCCTACGTTCCTGGTCTCAGTTTGCAGAGCTCCGTGGGCACCCTCAAAGCAGCGCGAGTTGGCACAAGTGGAAGCTGGGCCCTGGGCAGCATCTTGATATTCGTGGAAATCCAGAAGGCAGCCGGCCCTGAATTACGAGAGCCTACCTGGTACTGCAAATGCTTCTGCCCGGGGAAACAAAACTCACCAAGGCAAGTTCCTGGTCTAACTTCGCAGAGCTCCATGGGCACTCTCAAAGCAGCCCGAGTTGGCACAGGTGGCAGCTTGTCCCTGGGTGGCATCTTGATATTCGGGGAAATCCAGTAGGCAGACTGCCTCTAAGGGCTGAGGGGCTTCTTGGTACTGACAAAGGCTTCTGCCCGGGAAAACAAAACCCACGACCCCACGTTCCTGGTCTCAGTTTGCAGAGCTCCATGGGCACTCTCAAAGCAGCCCGAGTTGGCACAAGTGGCAGCTTGTCCCTGGGCAGCATCTTGATATTCGTGGAAATCCAGCAGGCTGACGGCCCTTTAAGACCATGGGCCTACCTAGTACTGACAAAGGCTTCTGACCGGGAAAACAAAACTCAGCACCCCACCGTCCTGGCCACAGTTTGCGGAGCTCCGTGGGCACTCTCAAAGCATCACGAGTTGTCACAAGTTGCAGTGTGTCCCTGGGCAGCATCTTGATATTCGTGGAAATCCTGCAGGCAGCCGGCCCCCAAGGGCCAAGGGCCTACCTGGTACTGACAAAGGCTTCTGCTCTGGAAAACAAAACCCAGCACCCCACGTTTCTGGTCTCAGTTTGCAGAGCACCATGGGCACTCTCAAAGCAGCGCGAGTTGGCACAGGTGGCAGCTTGTCCTTTGGCAGCATCTTGATATTCATGGAAATCCAGCAGGCTGCCTGCCCTTAAAGACCAAGGGCCTACCTGGCACTGCAAATGTTTCTGCCCAGAGAAACAAAACTCAGCACCTCACGTTAATGGTCCCAGTTTGCAGAGCTCCATGGGAACTCTCAAAGCAGCCCGAGTTGGCACAGGTGGCAGCTTGTCCTTTGGCAGCATCTTGATATTCGTGGAAATCTTGCTGCCAGCCTGCCCCTAAGGAACAAGGGCCTACCTGGTACTGAGAGAGGCTTCTGCCCGGGAAAACAAAACCCACAACCCTACGTTCCTGGTCTCAGTTTGCAGAGCTCCGTGGGCATCGTCAAAGCAGCGCGAGTTGGCACAAGTGGAAGCTTGTCCCTGGGCGGCATCTTGATATTCGTGGAAATCCAGGAGGCAGCCGCCCTGAATTACGAGAGCCTACCTGGTACTGCAAATGCTTCTGCCCGGGGAAACAAAACTCACCAAGGCAAGTTCCTGGTCTAACTTTGCAGAGCTCCATGGGCACTCTCAAAGCAGCCCGAGTTGGCACAGGTGGCAGCTTGTCCCTGGGTGGCATCTTGATATTCGTGGAAATCCAGCAGGCAGACTGCCTCTAAGGGCTGAGGGCCTACTTGGTACTGACAAAGGCTTCTGCCCGGGAAAACAAAACCCATAACCCCACATACTTTCTCTCAGTTTGAAGAGCTCCGTGGGCACTCTCAAAGCAGCCCGAGTTGGCACAAGTGGCAGCTTGTCCCTGGGCAGCATCTTGATATTCGTGGAAATCCTGCAGGCAGCTGGCCCCCAAGGGCCAAGGGCCGACCTGGTACTGACAAAGGCTTCTGCCCGGGAAAACAAAACTCAGAACACCACGTTTCTGGTCTCAGTTTGCAGAGCACCATGGGCACCCTCAAAGCAGCCCGAGTTGGCACAGGTGGCAGCTTGTCCCTGGGCAGCATCTTGATATTCGTGGAAATCCAGCAGGCAGCCTGCCCTTAAGGACTAAGGGCCTACCTGGCACTTCAAATGCTTCTGCCCGGAGAAACAAAACTCAGCACCCCAGGTTCATGGTCTCAGTTTGCAGAGCTCCATGGGCACTCTCAAAGCAGCACGAGTTTGCACAGGTGGCAGCTTGTCCCTGGGCAGCATCTTGATATTCATGGAAATCCTGCAGGCAGCCTGCCCCTAAGGAACAAGGGCCTACCTGGTACTGACAAAGGCTTCTGCCCGGGAAAACAAAACCCACAACCCTACGTTCCTGGTCTCAGTTTGCAGAGCTCCGTGGGCACCCTCAAAGCAGCCCGAGTTGGCACAGGTGTCAGCTTGTCCTTTGGCAGCATCTTGATATTCGTGGAAATCCTGCAGGCTGCCAGCCCTTAAAGACCAAGGGCCTACCTGGCACTGCAAATGTTTCTCCCCAGAGAAACAAAACTCAGCACCTCACGTTAATGGTCCCAGTTTGCAGAGCTCCATGGGAACTCTCAAAGCAGCCCGAGTTGGCACAGGTGGCAGCTTGTCCCTGGGTGGCATCTTGAAATGCGTGGAAATCCAGCAGGCTGCCAGCCCTTAAAGACCAAGGGCCTACCTGGCACTGCAAATGTTTCTGCCCTGGGAAAAAAAACTCAGCACCTCACGTTAATGGTCCCAGTTTGCAGAGCTCCATGGGAACTCTCAAAGCAGCCCGAGTTGGCACAGGTGGCAGCTTGTCCCTGGGCAGCATCTTGATATTCGTGGAAATCTTGCTGCCAGCCTGCCCCTAAGGAACAAGGGCCTACCTGGTACTGACAAAGGCTTCTGCCCGGGAAAACAAAACCCACAACCCTACGTTCCTGGTCTCAGTTTGCAGAGCTCCGTGGGCACCCTCAAAGCAGCGCGAGTTGGCACAAGTGGAAGCTGGGCCCTGGGCAGCATCTTGATATTCGTGGAAATCCAGGAGGCAGCCGGCCCTGAATTACGAGAGCCTACCTGGTACTGCAAATGCTTCTGCCCGGGGAAACAAAACTCACCAAGGCAAGTTCCTGGTCTAACTTTGCAGAGCTCCATGGGCACTCTCAAAGCAGCCCGAGTTGGCACAGGTGGCAGCTTGTCCCTGGGTGGCATCTTGATATTCGGGGAAATCCAGTAGGCAGACTGCCTCTAAGGGCTGAGGGGCTTCTTGGTAATGAAAAAGGCTTCTGCCCGGGAAAACAAAACCCACGACCCCACGTTCCTGGTCTCAGTTTGCAGAGCTCCATGGGCACTCTCAAAGCAGCCCGAGTTGGCACAGGTGGCAGCTTGTCCCTGGGCGGCATCTTGATATTCGTGGAAATCCAGCCGGCAGCCTGCCCCTATGGAACAAGGGCCTACCTGGTACTCACAAAGGCTTCTGACCGGGAAAACAAAACTCAGCACCCCACCGTCCTGGCCACAGTTTGCGGAGCTCCGTGGGCACTCTCAAAGCATCACGAGTTGTCACAAGTTGCAGTGTGTCCCTGGGCAGCATCTTGATATTCGTGGAAATCCTGCAGGCAGCCGGCCCCCAAGGGCCAAGGGCCTACCTGGTACTGACAAAGGCTTCTGCTCTGGAAAACAAAACCCATCACCCCACGTTTCTGGTCTCAGTTTGCAGAGCACCATGGGCACTCTCAAAGCAGCGCGAGTTGGCACAGGTGGCAGCTTGTCCTTTGGCAGCATCTTGATATTCATGGAAATCCAGCAGGCTGCCTGCCCTTAAAGACCAAGGGCCTACCTGGCACTGCAAATGTTTCTGCCCAGAGAAACAAAACTCAGCACCTCACGTTAATGGTCCCAGTTTGCAGAGCTCCATGGGAACTCTCAAAGCAGCCCGAGTTGGCACAGGTGGCAGCTTGTCCTTTGGCAGCATCTTGATATTCGTGGAAATCTTGCTGCCAGCCTGCCCCTAAGGAACAAGGGCCTACCTGGTACTGACAAAGGCTTCTGCCCGGGAAAACAAAACCCACAACCCTACGTTCCTGGTCTCAGTTTGCAGAGCTCCGTGGGCATCGTCAAAGCAGCGCGAGTTGGCACAAGTGGAAGCTTGTCCCTGGGCGGCATCTTGATATTCGTGGAAATCCAGGAGGCAGCCGCCCTGAATTACGAGACCCTACCTGGTACTGCAAATGCTTCTGCCCGGGGAAACAAAACTCACCAAGGCAAGTTCCTGGTCTCACTTTGCAGAGCTCCATGGGCACCGTCAAAGCAGCCCGAGTTGGCACAGGTGGCAGCTTGTCCCTGGGTGGCATCTTGATATGCGTGGAAATCCATCAGGAAGACTGCCTCTAAGGGCTGAGGGCCTACTTGGTACTGACAAATGCTTCTGCCCTGGAAAACAAAACCCATAACCCCACATACTTTCTCTCAGTTTGAAGAGCTCTGTGGGCACTCTCAAAGCAGCCCGAGTTGGCACAGGTGGCAGCTTGTCCCTGGGCGGCATCTTGATATTCGTGGAAATCCTGCAGGCAGCTGGCCCCCAAGTGCCAACGGCCTACCTGGTACTGACAAAGGCTTCTGCCCGGGAAAACAAAACTCAGAACACCACTTTCCTGGTCTCAGTTTGCAGAGCTCCATGGGCACTCTCAAATAAGCCCGAGTTGGCACAGGTGGCAGCTTGTCCCTTGGCGGAAACTAGATTTTCGTGGAAATCCTGGTGCCAGTCTCCCCCAAAGGGCCGAGGGCCTACCTGGTCCTGTAAATGTTTCTGCCCGGGAAAACAAAACCCACAAACCCACGTTCCTGGTCTCAGCTTGAAGAACTCCGTGGGCACTCTCAAAGCAGCCCGAGTTGGCACAGGTGGCAGAATATCCCTGGGCAGCATCTTGATATTCAGGGAAATCTTGCTGTCAGGCTGTCCCTAAGGAACAAGGGCCTACTTGGTACTGACAAAGGCTTCTGCTCTGGAAAACAAAACCCAGCACCCCACGTTTCTGGTCTCAGTTTGCAGAGCACCATGGGCACTCTCAAAGCAGCGCGAGTTGGCACAGGTGGCAGCTTGTCCCTGGGTGGCATCTTGATATGCGTGGAAATCCAGCAGGCAGACTGCATCTAAGGGCTGAGGGCCTACTTGGTACTGACAAAGGCTTCTGCCCGGGAAAACAAAACCCATAACCCCACATACTTTCTCTCAGTTTGAAGAGCTCCGTGGGCACTCTCAAAGCAGCCCGAGTTGGCACAAGTGGCAGCTTGTCCCTGGGCAGCATCTTGATATTCGTGGAAATCCTGCAGGCAGATGGCCCCCAAGGGCCAAGGCCTGACCTGGTACTGACAAAGGCTTCTGCCCGGGAAAACAAAACCCATAACCCGACGTTTCTGGTCCCAGTTTGCAGAGCACCATGGGCACTCTCAAAGCAGCCCGAGTTGGCACAGGTGGCAGCTTGTCCCTGGGCAGCATCTTGATATTCGTGGAAATCCAGCCGGCAGCCTGCCCCTGAAGAACAAGGGCCTACCTGGTACTGACAAAGGCTTCTGCCCGGGAAAACAAAACCCATAACCCCACGTTCCACATCTCAGTTTGCAGAGCTCCGTGGGCACCCTCAAAGCAGCCCGAGTTGGCACAGGTGCCAGCTTGTCCCTGGGCGGCATCTTGATATTCGTGGAAATCCTGCAGGCAGCCGGCCCCCAAGGGCCAAGGGCCTACCTGGTACTGACAAAGGCTTCTGCTCTGGAAAACAAAACCCACCACCCCACGTTTCTGGTCTCAGTTTGCAGAGCACCATGGGCACTCTCAAAGCAGCGCGAGTTGGCACAGGTGGCAGCTTGTCCTTTGGCAGCATCTTGATATTCATGGAAATCCAGCAGGCTGCCTGCCCTTAAAGACCAAGGGGCTACCTGGCACTGCAAATGTTTCTGCCCAGAGAAACAAAACTCAGCACCTCACGTTAATGGTCCCAGTTTGCAGAGCTCGATGGGCACCCTCAAAGCAACGCGAGTTGGCACAGGTGGCAGCTTGTCCCTGGGCAGCATCTTGATATTCGGGGAAATCTTGCTGCCAGCCTGCCCCTAAGGAACAAGGACCCTCCTGGTACTGACAAAGGCTTCTGCCCGGGGAAAGAAAACCCACCACCCCACGTTCCACATCTCAGTTTGCAGAGCTCCGTGGGCACTCTCAAAGCAGCCCAAGTTGGCACAGGTGGCAGCTTGTCCCTGGGCGGCATCTTGATATTTGTGGAAATCCTGCAGGCAGCCGGCCCCCAAGGGCCAAGGGCCGACCTGGTACTGACAAAGGCTTCTGCCAGGGGAAACAAAACCCAGCACCCCACGTTTCTGGTCACAGTTTACAGAGCTCCGTGGGCACCCTAAAAGCAGCCTGAGTTGGCACAGGTGGCAGCTTGTCCCTGGGCGGCATCTTGATATTCGTGGAAATCCTGCAGGTAGTCGGCCCTGAAATTCCGAGGGCCTACCTGGTACTGACAAATGCTTCTGCCCGGGGAAACAAAACTCACCAACGCACGTTCCTGGTCTCACTTTGCAGTGCTCCAAGGGCACTCTCAAAGCAGCGCGAGTTGGCGCAGGTGGCAGCTTGTCCTTTGGCAGCATCTTGATATTCATGGAAATCCAGCAGGCTGCCTGCCCTTAAAGACCAAGGGCCTACCTGGCACTGCAAATGCTTCTGCCCGGAGAAACAAAACTCAGCACCCCAGGTTCATGGTCTCAGTTTGCAGAGCTCCATGGGCACTCTCAAAGCAGCCCGAGTTGGCACAGGTGGCTGCTTGTCCCTGGGTGGCATCTTGATATTCGTGGAAATCCAGCAGGCAGCCGGCCCTGAATTACGAGAGCCTACCTGGTACTGCAAATGCTTCTGCCCGGGGAAACAAAACTCACTAAGGCAAGTTCCTGGTCTCAGTTTGCAGAGCTCCGTGGGCACCCTCAAAGCAGCGCGACTTAGCACAAGTGGAAGCTTTTCCCTGGGTGGCATCTTGATATTCGTGGAAATCCAGGAGACAGCCGGCCCTGAATTACGAGAGCCTACCTGGCACTGCAAATGTTTCTGCCCAGAGAAACAAAACTCACCAAGGCAAGTTCCTGGTCTCAGTTTGCAGAGCTCCATGGGCACTCTCAAAGCAGCCCGAGTTGGCACAGGTGGCAGCTTGTCCCTGGGTGGCATCTTGATATGCGTGGAAATCCAGCAGGCAGACTGCCTCTAAGGGCTGAGGGCCTACTTGGTACTGACAAAGGCTTCTGCCCTGGAAAACAAAACCCATAACCCCACATACTTTCTCTCAGTTTGAAGAGCTCTGTGGGCACTCTCAAAGCAGCCCGAGTTGGCACAGGTGGCAGCTTGTCCCTGGGCGGCATCTTGATATTCGTGGAAATCCTGCAGGCAGCTGGCCCCCAAGGGCCAACGGCCTACCTGGTACTGACAAAGGCTTCTGCCCGGGAAAACAAAACTCAGAACAGCACTTTCCTGGTCTCAGTTTTTAGAGCTCCATGGGCACTCTCAAAGCAGCCCGAGTTGGCACAGGTGGCAGCTTGTCCCTTGGCGGAAACTAGATTTTCGTGGAAATCCTGGTGCCAGTCTCCCCCAAAGGGCCGAGGGCCTACCTGGTCCTGTAAATGTTTCTGCCCGGGAAAACAAAACCCACAAACCCACGTTCCTGGTCTCAGCTTGAAGAACTCCGTGGGCACTCTCAAAGCAGCCCGAGTTGGCACAGGTGGCAGAATATCCCTGGGCAGCATCTTGATATTCAGGGAAATCTTGCTGTCAGGCTGTCCCTAGGGAACAAGGGCCTACTTGGTACTGACAAAGGCTTCTGCTCTGGAAAACAAAACCCAGCACCCCACGTTTCTGGTCTCAGTTTGCAGAGCACCATGGGCACTCTCAAAGCAGCGCGAGTTGGCACAGGTGGCAGCTTGTCCCTGGGTGGCATCTTGATATGCGTGGAAATCCAGCAGGCAGACTGCATCTAAGGGCTGATGGCCTACTTGGTACTGACAATGGCTTCTGCCCGGGAAAACAAAACCCATAACCCCACATACTTTCTCTCAGTTTGAAGAGCTCCGAGGGCACTCTCAAAGCAGCCCGAGTTGGCACAAGTGGCAGCTTGTCCCTGGGCAGCATCTTGATATTCGTGGAAATCCTGCAGGCAGATGGCCCCCAAGGGCCAAGGCCTGACCTGGTACTGACAAAGGCTTCTGCCCGGGAAAACAAAACCCATAACCCGACGTTTCTGGTCCCAGTTTGCAGAGCTCCATGGGCACTCTCAAAGCAGCCCGAGTTAGCACAGGTGGCAGCTTGTCCCTGGGCGGCATCTTGATATTCGTGGAATTCCAGCAGGCTGCCTGCCCTTAAAGGACCGAGGGCCTACCTGGTACTGACAAAGGCTTCTGCCCGGAGAAACAAAACTCAGCACCCCAGGTTCATGGTCTCAGTTTGCAGAGCTCCATGGGCACTCTCAAAGCAGCCCGAGTTGGCACAGGTGGCAGCTTGTCCCTGGGCAGCATCTTGATATTCGTGGAAATCCAGCCGGCAGCCTGCCCCTGAGGAACAAGGGCCTACCTGGTACTGACAAAGGCTTCTGCCCGGGAAAACAAAACCCATAACCCCACGTTCCACATCTCAGTTTGCAGAGCTCCGTGGGCACCCTCAAAGCAGCCCGAGTTGGCACAGGTGCCAGCTTGTCCCTGGGCGGCATCTTGATATTCGTGGAAATCCTGCAGGCAGCCGGCCCCCAAGGGCCAAGGGCCTACCTGGTACTGACAAAGGCTTCTGCTCTGGAAAACAAAACCCAGCACCCCACGTTTCTGGTCTCAGTTTGCAGAGCACCATGGGCACTCTCAAAGCAGCGCGAGTTGGCACAGGTGGCAGCTTGTCCTTTGGCAGCATCTTGATATTCATGGAAATCCAGCAGGCTGCCTGCCCTTAAAGACCAAGGGGCTACCTGGCACTGCAAATGTTTCTGCCCAGAGAAACAAAACTCAGCACCTCACGTTAATGGTCCCAGTTTGCAGAGCTCGATGGGCACCCTCAAAGCAGCGCGAGTTGGCACAGGTGGCAGCTTGTCCCTGGGCAGCATCTTGATATTCGGGGAAATCTTGCTGCCAGCCTGCCCCTAAGGAACAAGGACCCTCCTGGTACTGACAAAGGCTTCTGCCCGGGGAAAGAAAACCCACGACCCCACGTTCCACATCTCAGTTTGCAGAGCTCCATGGGCACTCTCAAAGCAGCCCAAGTTGGCACAGGTGGCAGCTTGTCCCTGGGCGGCATCTTGATATTTGTGGAAATCCTGCAGGCAGCTGGCCCCCAAGGGCCAAGGGCCGACCTGGTACTGACAAAGGCTTCTGCCAGGGGAAACAAAACCCAGCACCCCACGTTTCTGGTCACAGTTTACAGAGCTCCGTGGGCACCCTAAAAGCAGCCTGAGTTGGCACAGGTGGCAGCTTGTCCCTGGGCGGCATCTTGATATTCGTGGAAATCCTGCAGGTAGTCGGCCCTGAAATTCCGAGGGCCTACCTGGTACTGACAAATGCTTCTGCCCGGGGAAACAAAACTCACCAACGCACGTTCCTGGTCTCACTTTGCAGTGCTCCAAGGGCACTCTCAAAGCAGCGCGAGTTGGCGCAGGTGGCAGCTTGTCCTTTGGCAGCATCTTGATATTCATGGAAATCCAGCAGGCTGCCTGCCCTTAAAGACCAAGGGCCTACCTGGCACTGCAAATGCTTCTGCCCGGAGAAACAAAACTCAGCACCCCAGGTTCATGGTCTCAGTTTGCAGAGCTCCATGGGCACTCTCAAAGCAGCCCGAGTTGGCACAGGTGGCTGCTTGTCCCTGGGCGGCATCTTGATATTCGTGGAAATCCAGCAGGCAGCCGGCCCTGAATTACGAGAGCCTACCTGGAACTGCAAATGCTTCTGCCCGGGGAAACAAAACTCACTAAGGCAAGTTCCTGGTCTCACTTTGCAGAGCTCCGTGGGCACCCTCAAAGCAGCGCGACTTAGCACAAGTGGAAGCTTTTCCCTGGGTGGCATCTTGATATTCGTGGAAATCCAGGAGACAGCCGGCCCTGAATTACGAGAGCCTACCTGGCACTGCAAATGTTTCTGCCCAGAGAAACAAAACTCACCAAGGCAAGTTCCTGGTCTAACTTTGCAGAGCTCCATGGGCACTCTCAAAGCAGCCCGAGTTGGCACAGGTGGCAGCTTGTCCCTGGGTGGCATCTTGATATGCGTGGAAATCCAGCAGGCAGACTGCCTCTAAGGGCTGAGGGCCTACTTCGTACTGACAAAGGCTTCTGCCCTGGAAAACAAAACCCATAACCCCACATACTTTATCTCAGTTTGAAGAGCTCTGTGGGCACTCACAAAGCAGCCCGAGTTGGCACAGGTGGCAGCTTGTCCCTGGGCAGCATCTTGATATTCGTGGAAATCCTGCAGGCAGCTGGCCCCAAAGGGCCAACGGCCTACCTGGTACTGACAAAGGCTTCTGCCCGGGAAAACAAAACTCAGAACACCACGTTTCTGGTCTCAGTTTGCAGAGCGCCATGGGCACTCTCAAAGCAGCCCGAGTTGGCACAGGTGGCAGCTTGTCCCTGGGCAGCATCTTGATATTCGTGGAAATCCAGCAGGCTGCCAGCCCTTAAAGACCAAGGGCCTACCTGGCAATGCAAATGTTTCTGCCCAGAGAAACAAAACTCAGCACCTCACGTTAATGGTCCCAGTTTGCAGAGCTCCATGGGAACTCTCAAAGCAGCCCGAGTTGGCACAGGTGGCAGCTTGTCCCTGGGCAGCATCTTGATATTCGTGGAAATCTTGCTGCCAGCCTGCCCCTAAGGAACAAGGGCCTACCTGGTACTGAGAGAGGCTTCTGCCCGGGAAAACAAAACCCACAACCCTACGGTCCTGGTCTCAGTTTGCAGAGCTCCGTGGGCACCCTCAAAGCAGCGCGAGTTAGCACAAGTGGAAGCTTGTCCCTGGGCAGCATCTTGATATTCGTGGAAATCCAGAAGGCAGCCGGCCCTGAATTACGAGGGCCTACCTGATACTGCAAATGCTTCTTCCCGGGGAAACAAAACTCACCAAGGAAAGTTCCTGGTCTCACGTTGCAGAGCTCCGTGGGCACCCTCAAAGCAGCGCGAGTTAGCACAAGTGGAAGCTTGTCCCTGGGTGGCATCTTGATATTCGTGGAAATCCAGGAGGCAGCCGGCCCTGAATTACGAGAGCCTACCTGGTACTGCAAATGCTTCTGCCCGGGGAAACAAAACTCACCAAGGCAAGTTCCTGGTCTCACTTTGCAGAGCTCCGTGGGCACTCTCAAAGCAGCCCGAGTTGGCACAGGTGGCAGCTTGTCCCTGGGTGGCATCTTGATATTCGTGGAAATCCAGCAGGCAGACTGCCTCTAAGGGCTGAGGGCCTACTTGGTACAGACAAAGGCTTCTGCCCTGGAAAACAAAATCCATAACCCCACATACTTTCTCTCAGTTTGAAGAGCTCTGTGGGCACTCTCAAAGCAGCCCGAGTTGGCACAGGTGGCAGCTTGTCCCTGGGCGGCATCTTGATAATTGTGGAAATCCTGCAGGCAGCTGGCCCCAAAGGGCCAACGGCCTACCTGGTACTGACAAAGGCTTCTGCCCGGGAAAACAAAACTCAGAACACCACGTTTCTGGTCTCAGTTTGCAGAGCACCATGGGCATTCTCAAAGCAGCGCTAGTTGGCACAGGTGGCAGCTTGTCCCTGGGCAGCATCTTGATATTCGTGGAAATCCAGCAGGCTGCCTGCCCTTAAGGACCGAGGGCCTACCTGGGAATGACAAAGGCTTCTGCCCGGAGAATCAAAACTCAGCACCCCAGGTTCATGGTCTCAGTTTGCAGAGCTCCATGGGCACTCTCAAAGCAGCCCGAGTTGGCACAGGTGGCAGCTTGTCCCTGGGCAGCATCTTGATATTCGGGGAAATCTTGCTGCCAGCCTGCCCCTAAGGAACAAGGGCCTACCTGGCACTTACAAAGGCTTCTGCCCGGGAAAACAAAACCCACAACCCTACGTTCCTGGTCTCAGTTTGCAGAGCTCCGTGGGCACCCCCAAAGCAGCGCGAGTTGGCACAAGTGGCAGCTTGTCCCTGGGCAGCATCTTGATATTCGTGGAAATCCAGCCGGCAGCCTGCCCCTGAGGAACAAGGGCCCTCCTGGTACTGACAAAGGCTTCTGCCCGGGAAAACAAAACCCATAACCCCACGTTCCACATCTCAGTTTGCAGAGCTCCGTGGGCACCCTCAAAGCAGCCCGAGTTGGCACAGGTGCCAGCTTGTCCCTGGGCGGCATCTTGATATTCGTGGAAATCCTGCAGGCAGCCGGCCCCCAAGGGCCAAGGGCCTACCTGGTACTGACAAAGGTTTCTGCTCTGGAAAACAAAACCCAGCACCCCACGTTTCTGGTCTCAGTTTGCAGAGCACCATGGGCACTCTCAAAGCAGCGCGAGTTGGCACAGGTGGCAGCTTGTCCTTTGGCAGCATCTTGATATTCATGGAAATCCAGCAGGCTGCCTGCCCTTAAAGACCAAGGGGCTACCTGGCACTGCAAATGTTTCTGCCCAGAGAAACAAAACTCAGCACCTCACGTTAATGGTCCCAGTTTGCAGAGCTCGATGGGCACCCTCAAAGCAGCGCGAGTTGGCACAGGTGGCAGCTTGTCCCTGGGCAGCATCTTGATATTCGGGGAAATCTTGCTGCCAGCCTGCCCCTAAGGAACAAGGACCCTCCTGGTACTGACAAAGGCTTCTGCCCGGGGAAAGAAAACCCACCACCCCACGTTCCACATCTCAGTTTGCAGAGCTCCGTGGGCACTCTCAAAGCAGCCCAAGTTGGCACAGGTGGCAGCTTGTCCCTGGGCGGCATCTTGATATTTGTGGAAATCCTGCAGGCAGCCGGCCCCCAAGGGCCAAGGGCCGACCTGGTACTGACAAAGGCTTCTGCCAGGGGAAACAAAACCCAGCACCCCACGTTTCTGGTCACAGTTTGCAGAGCTCCGTGGGCACCCTAAAAGCAGCCCGAGTTGGCACAGGTGGCAGCTTGTCCCTGGGCAGCATCTTGATATTCGTGGAAATCCTGCAGGCAGTCGGCCCTGAAATTCCGAGGGCCTACCTGATACTGCAAATGCTTCTGCCCGGGGAAACAAAACTCACCAAGGCAAGTTCCTGGTCTCACGTTGCAGAGCTCCATGGGCACCCTAAAAGCAGCCCGAGTTGGCACAGGTGGCAGCTTGTCCCTGGGCAGCATCTTGATATTCGTGGAAATCCTGCAGGCAGCTGGCCCCAAAGGGCCAACGGCCTACCTGGTACTGACAAAGGCTTCTGCCCGGGAAAACAAAACTCAGAACACCACGTTTCTGGTCTCAGTTTGCAGAGCGCCATGGGCACTCTCAAAGCAGCGCGAGTTGGCACAGGTGGCAGCTTGTCCCTGGGCAGCATCTTGATATTCGTGGAAATCCAGCAGGCTGCCAGCCCTTAAAGACCAAGGGCCTACCTGGCACTGCAAATGTTTCTGCCCAGAGAAACAAAACCCAGCACCCCACGTTTCTGGTCTCAGTTTGCAGAGCTCCATGGGAACTCTCAAAGCAGCGCGAGTTGGCACAGGTGGCAGCTTGTCCCTGGGCAGCATCTTGATATTCGTGGAAATCTTGCTGCCAGCCTGCCCCTAAGGAACAAGGGCCTACCTGGTACTGAGAGAGGCTTCTGCCCGGGAAAACAAAACCCACAACCCTACGGTCCTGGTCTCAGTTTGCAGAGCTCCGTGGGCACCCTCAAAGCAGCGCGAGTTAGCACAAGTGGAAGCTTGTCCCTGGGCAGCATCTTGATATTCGTGGAAATCCAGAAGGCAGCCGGCCCTGAATTACGAGGGCCTACCTGATACTGCAAATGCTTCTGCCCGGGGAAACAAAACTCACCAAGGCAAGTTCCTGGTCTCACGTTGCAGAGCTCCGTGGGCACCCTCAAAGCAGCGCGTGTTAGCACAAGTGGAAGCTTGTCCCTGGGTGGCATCTTGATATTCGTGGAAATCCAGGAGGCAGCCGGCCCTGAATTACGAGAGCCTACCTGGTACTGCAAATGCTTCTGCCCGGGGAAACAAAACTCACCAAGGCAAGTTCCTGGTCTCACTTTGCAGAGCTCCATGGGCACTCTCAAAGCAGCCCGAGTTGGCACAGGTGGCAGCTTGTCCCTGGGTGGCATCTTGATATTCGTGGAAATCCAGCAGGCAGACTGCCTCTAAGGGCTGAGGGCCTACTTGGTACTGACAAAGGCTTCTGCCCTGGAAAACAAAATCCATAACCCCACATACTTTCTCTCAGTTTGAAGAGCTCTGTGGGCACTCTCAAAGCAGCCCGAGTTGGCACAGGTGGCAGCTTGTCCCTGGTCGGCATCTTCAGATTCGTGGAAATCCTGCAGGCAGCTGGCCCCAAAGGGCCAACGGCCTACCTGGTACTGACAAAGGCTTCTGCCCGGGAAAACAAAACTCAGAACACCACGTTTCTGGTCTCAGTTTGCAGAGCACCATGGGCACTCTCAAAGCAGCGCTAGTTGGCACAGGTGGCAGCTTGTCCCTGGGCAGCATCTTGATATTCGTGGAAATCCAGCAGGCTGCCTGCCCTTAAGGACCGAGGGCCTACCTGGGACTGACAAAGGCTTCTGCCCGGAGAAACAAAACTCAGCACCCCAGGTTCATGGTCTCAGTTTGCAGAGCTCCATGGGCACTCTCAAAGCAGCCCGAGTTGGCACAGGTGGCAGCTTGTCCCTGGGCAGCATCTTGATATTCGTGGAAATCTTGCTGCCAGCCTGCCCCTAAAGAACAAGGGCCTACCTGGCACTTACAAAGGCTTCTGCCCGGGAAAACAAAACCCACAACCCTACGTTCCTGGTCTCAGTTTGCAGAGCTCCGTGGGCACCCCCAAAGCAGCGCGAGTTGGCACAAGTGGCAGCTTGTCCCTGGGCAGCATCTTGATATTCGTGGAAATCCAGCCGGCAGCCTGCCCCTGAGGAACAAGGGCCCTCCTGGTACTGACAAAGGCTTCTGCCCGGGAAAACAAAACCCATAACCCCACGTTCCACATCTCAGTTTGCAGAGCTCCGTGGGCACCCTCAAAGCAGCCCGAGTTGGCACAGGTGCCAGCTTGTCCCTGGGCGGCATCTTGACATTTGTGGAAATCCTGCAGGCAGCCGGCCCCCAAGGGCCAAGGGCCGACCTGGTACTGACAAAGGCTTCTGCCAGGGGAAACAAAACCCAGCACCCCACGTTTCTGGTCACAGTTTGCAGAGCTCCGTGGGCACCCTAAAAGCAGCCCGAGTTGGCACAGGTGGCAGCTTGTCCCTGGGCAGCATCTTGATATTCGTGGAAATCCTGCAGGCAGTCGGCCCTGAAATTCCGAGGGCCTACCTGATACTGCAAATGCTTCTGCCCGGGGAAACAAAACTCACCAAGGCAAGTTCCTGGCCTCACGTTGCAGAGCTCCGTGGGCACCCTAAAAGCAGCCCGAGTTGGCACAGGTGGCAGCTTGTCCCTGGGCAGCATCTTGATATTCGTGGAAATCCTGCAGGCAGCTGGCCCCAAAGGGCCAACGGCCTACCTGGTACTGACAAAGGCTTCTGCCCGGAAAAACAAAACTCAGAACACCACGTTTCTGGTCTCAGTTTGCAGAGCGCCATGGGCACTCTCAAAGCAGCGCGAGTTGGCACAGGTGGCAGCTTGTCCCTGGGCAGCATCTTGATATTCGTGGAAATCCAGCAGGCTGCCAGCCCTTAAAGACCAAGGGCCTACCTGGCACTGCAAATGTTTCTGCCCAGAGAAACAAAACCCAGCACCCCACGTTTCTGGTCTCAGTTTGCAGAGCTCCATGGGAACTCTCAAAGCAGCGCGAGTTGGCACAGGTGGCAGCTTGTCCCTGGGCGGCATCTTGATATTTGTGGAAATCCTGCAGGCAGCCGGCCCCCAAGGGCCAAGGGCCGACCTGGTACTGACAAAGGCTTCTGCCAGGGGAAACAAAACCCAGCACCCCACGTTTCTGGTCACAGTTTGCAGAGCTCCGTGGGCACCCTAAAAGCAGCCCGAGTTGGCACAGGTGGCAGCTTGTCCCTGGGCAGCATCTTGATATTCGTGGAAATCCTGCAGGCAGTCGGCCCTGAAATTCCGAGGGCCTACCTGGTACTGAAAAATGCTTCTGCCAGGGGAAGCAAAACTCACCAACGCACGTTCCTGGTCTCACTTTGGAGAGCTCCAAGGGCACTCTCAAAGCAGCGCGAGTTGGCGCAGGTGGCAGCTTGTCCTTTGGCAGCATCTTGATATTCATGGAAATCCAGCAGGCTGCCAGCCCTTAAAGACCAAGGGCCTACCTGGCACTGCAAATGCTTCTGCCCGGAGAAACAAAACTCAGCAACCCAGGTTCATGGTCTCAGTTTGCAGAGCTCCATGGGCACTCTCAAAGCAGCCCGAGTTGGCACAGGTGGCAGCTTGTCCCTGGGCAGCATCTTGATATTCGTGGAAATCCAGAAGGCAGCCGGCCCTGAATTACGAGGGCCTACCTGGTACTGCAAATGCTTCTGCCCGGGGAAACAAAACTCACCAAGGCAAGTTCCTGGTCTCACTTTGCAGAGCTCCGTGGGCACCCTCAAAGCAGCGCGACTTAGCACAAGTGGAAGCTTGTCCCTGGGCAGCATCTTGATATTCGTGGAAATCCAGGAGGCAGCCGGCCCTGAATTACGAGAGCCTACCTGGTACTGCAAATGCTTCTGCCCGGGAAAACAAAACTCACCAAGGCAAGTTCCTGGTCTCACTTTGCAGAGCTCCATGGGCACTCTCAAAGCAGCCCGAGTTGGCACAGGTGGCAGCTTGTCCCTGGGTGGCATCTTGATATTCGTGGAAATCCAGCAGGCAGACTGCCTCTAAGGGCTGAGGGCCTACTTGGTACTGACAAAGGCTTCTGCCCTGGAAAACAAAACCCATAACCCCACATACTTTCTCTCAGTTTGAAGAGCTCTGTGGGCACTCTCAAAGCAGCCCGAGTTGGCACAGGTGGCAGCTTGTCCCTGGGCGGCATCTTGATATTCGTGGAAATCCTGCAGGCAGCTGGCCCCAAAGGGCCAACGGCCTAGCTGGTACTGACAAAGGCTTCTGCCCGGGAAAACAAAACTCAGAACACCACGTTTCTGGTCTCAGTTTGCAGAGCACCATGGGCACTCTCAAAGCAGCGCGAGTTGGCACAGGTGGCAGCTTGTCCCTGGGCAGCATCTTGATATTCATGGAAATCCAGCAGGCTGCCTGCCCTTAAGGACCGAGGGCCTACCTGGGACTGACAAAGGCTTCTGCCCGGAGAAACAAAACTCAGCACCCCAGGTTCATGGTCTCAGTTTGCAGAGCTCCATGGGCACTCTCAAAGCAGCCCGAGTTGGCACAGGTGGCAGCTTGTCCCTGGGCAGCATCTTGATATTCGGGGAAATCTTGCTGCCAGCCTGCCCCTAAGGAACAAGGGCCTACCTGGCACTGACAAAGGCTTCTGCCCGGGAAAACAAAACCCACAACCCTACGTTCCTGGTCTCAGTTTGCAGAGCTCCGTGGGCACCCCCAAAGCAGCGCGAGTTGGCACAAGTGGCAGTTTGTCCCTGGGCAGCATCTTGATATTCGTGGAAATCCAGCCGGCAGCCTGCCCCTGAGGAACAAGGGCCCTCCTGGTACTGACAAAGGCTTCTGCCCGGGAAAACAAAACCCATAACCCCACGTTCCACATCTCAGTTTGCAGAGCTCCGTGGGCACCCTCAAAGCAGCCCGAGTTGGCACAGGTGCCAGCTTGTCCCTGGGCGGCATCTTGATATTCGTGGAAATCCTGCAGGCAGCCGGCCCCCAAGGGCCAAGGGCCTACCTGGTACTGACAAAGGCTTCTGCTCTGGAAAACAAAACCCAGCACCCCACGTTTCTGGTCTCAGTTTGCAGAGCACCATGGGCACTCTCAAAGCAGCGCGAGTTGGCACAGGTGGCAGCTTGTCCTTTGGCAGCATCTTGATATTCATGGAAATCCAGCAGGCTGCCTGCCCTTAAAGACCAAGGGGCTACCTGGCACTGCAAATGTTTCTGCCCAGAGAAACAAAACTCAGCACCTCACGTTAATGGTCCCAGTTTGCAGAGCACCATGGGCACCCTCAAAGCAGCGCGAGTTGGCACAGGTGGCAGCTTGTCCCTGGGCAGCATCTTGATATTCGGGGAAATATTGCTGCCAGCCTGCCCCTAAGGAACAAGGACCCTCCTGGTACTGACAAAGGCTTCTGCCCGGGGAAAGAAAACCCACCACCCCACGTTCCACATCTCAGTTTGCAGAGCTCCATGGGCACTCTCAAAGCAGCCCAAGTTGGCACAGGTGGCAGCTTGTCCCTGGGCGGCATCTTGATATTTGTGGAAATCCTGCAGGCAGCCGGCCCCCAAGGGCCAAGGGCCGACCTGGTACTGACAAAGGCTTCTGCCCGGGGAAACAAAACCCAGCACCCCACGTTTCTGGTCTCAGTTTGCAGAGCTCCATGGGCACCCTAAAAGCAGCCCGAGTTGGCACAGGTGGCAGCTTGTCCCTGGGCAGCATCTTGATATTCGTGGAAATCCTGCAGGCAGTCGGCCCTGAAATTCCGAGGGCCTACCTGGTACTGAAAAATGCTTCTGCCCGGGGAAACAAAACTCACCAACGCACGTTCCTGGTCTCACTTTGGAGAGCTCCAAGGGCACTCTCAAAGCAGCGCGAGTTGGCGCAGGTGGCAGCTTGTCCTTTGGCAGCATCTTGATATTCATGGAAATCCAGCAGGCTGCCAGCCCTTAAAGACCAAGGGCCTACCTGGCACTGCAAATGCTTCTGCCCGGAGAAACAAAACTCAGCAACCCAGGTTCATGGTCTCAGTTTGCAGAGCTCCATGGGCACTCTCAAAGCAGCCCGAGTTGGCACAGGTGGCAGCTTGTCCCTGGGCAGCATCTTGATATTCGTGGAAATCCAGAAGGCAGCCGGCCCTGAATTACGAGGGCCTACCTGGTACTGCAAATGCTTCTGCCCGGGGAAACAAAACTCACCAAGGCAAGTTCCTGGTCTCACTTTGCAGAGCTCCGTGGGCACCCTCAAAGCAGCGCGACTTAGCACAAGTGGAAGCTTGTCCCTGGGCAGCATCTTGATATTCGTGGAAATCCAGGAGGCAGCCGGCCCTGAATTACGAGAGCCTACCTGGTACTGCAAATGCTTCTGCCCGGGGAAACAAAACTCACCAAGGCAAGTTCCTGGTCTCACTTTGCAGAGCTCCATGGGCACTCTCAAAGCAGCCCGAGTTGGCACAGGTGGCAGCTTGTCCCTGGGTGGCATCTTGATATTCGTGGAAATCCAGCAGGCAGACTGCCTCTAAGGGCTGAGGGCCTACTTGGTACTGACAAAGGCTTCTGCCCTGGAAAACAAAACCCATAACCCCACATACTTTCTCTCAGTTTGAAGAGCTCTGTGGGCACTCTCAAAGCAGCCCGAGTTGGCACAGGTGGCAGCTTGTCCCTGGGCGGCATCTTGATATTCGTGGAAATCCTGCAGGCAGCTGGCCCCAAAGGGCCAACGGCCTAGCTGGTACTGACAAAGGCTTCTGCCAGGGGAAAACAAAACTCAGAACACCACGTTTCTGGTCTCAGTTTGCAGAGCACCATGGGCACTCTCAAAGCAGCGCGAGTTGGCACAGGTGGCAGCTTGTCCCTGGGCAGCATCTTGATATTCGTGGAAATCCAGCAGGCTGCCTGCCCTTAAGGACCGAGGGCCTACCTGGGACTGACAAAGGCTTCTGCCCGGAGAAACAAAACTCAGCACCCCAGGTTCATGGTCTCAGTTTGCAGAGCTCCATGGGCACTCTCAAAGCAGCCCGAGTTGGCACAGGTGGCAGCTTGTCCCTGGGCAGCATCTTGATATTCGGGGAAATCTTGCTGCCAGCCTGCCCCTAAGGAACAAGGGCCTATCTGGCACTGACAAAGGCTTCTGCCCGGGAAAACAAAACCCACAACCCTACGTTCCTGGTCTCAGTTTGCAGAGCTCCGTGGGCACCCCCAAAGCAGCGCGAGTTGGCACAAGTGGCAGTTTGTCCCTGGGCAGCATCTTGATATTCGTGGAAATCCAGCCGGCAGCCTGCCCCTGAGGAACAAGGGCCCTCCTGGTACTGACAAAGGCTTCTGCCCGGGAAAACAAAACCCATAACCCCACGTTCCACATCTCAGTTTGCAGAGCTCCGTGGGCACCCTCAAAGCAGCCCGAGTTGGCACAGGTGCCAGCTTGTCCCTGGGCGGCATCTTGATATTCGTGGAAATCCTGCAGGCAGCCGGCCCCCAAGGGCCAAGGGCCTACCTGGTACTGACAAAGGTTTCTGCTCTGGAAAACAAAACCCAGCACCCCACGTTTCTGGTCTCAGTTTGCAGAGCACCATGGGCACTCTCAAAGCAGCGCGAGTTGGCACAGGTGGCAGCTTGTCCTTTGGCAGCATCTTGATATTCATGGAAATCCAGCAGGCTGCCTGCCCTTAAAGACCAAGGGGCTACCTGGCACGGCAAATGTTTCTGCCCAGAGAAACAAAACTCAGCACCTCACGTTAATGGTCCCAGTTTGCAGAGCACCATGGGCACCCTCAAAGCAGCGCGAGTTGGCACAGGTGGCAGCTTGTCCCTGGGCAGCATCTTGATATTCGGGGAAATATTGCTGCCAGCCTGCCCCTAAGGAACAAGGACCCTCCTGGTACTGACAAAGGCTTCTGCCCGGGGAAAGAAAACCCACCACCCCACGTTCCACATCTCAGTTTGCAGAGCTCCATGGGCACTCTCAAAGCAGCCCAAGTTGGCACAGGTGGCAGCTTGTCCCTGGGCGGCATCTTGATATTTGTGGAAATCCTGCAGGCAGCCGGCCCCCAAGGGCCAAGGGCCGACCTGGTACTGACAAAGGCTTCTGCCCGGGGAAACAAAACCCAGCACCCCACGTTTCTGGTCTCAGTTTGCAGAGCTCCATGGGCACCCTAAAAGCAGCCCGAGTTGGCACAGGTGGCAGCTTGTCCCTGGGCAGCATCTTGATATTCGTGGAAATCCTGCAGGCAGTCGGCCCTGAAATTCCGAGGGCCTACCTGGTACTGAAAAATGCTTCTGCCCGGGGAAACAAAACTCACCAACGCACGTTCCTGGTCTCACTTTGGAGAGCTCCAAGGGCACTCTCAAAGCAGCGCGAGTTGGCGCAGGTGGCAGCTTGTCCTTTGGCAGCATCTTGATATTCATGGAAATCCAGCAGGCTGCCAGCCCTTAAAGACCAAGGGCCTACCTGGCACTGCAAATGCTTCTGCCCGGAGAAACAAAACTCAGCAACCCAGGTTCATGGTCTCAGTTTGCAGAGCTCCATGGGCACTCTCAAAGCAGCCCGAGTTGGCACAGGTGGCAGCTTGTCCCTGGGCAGCATCTTGATATTCGTGGAAATCCAGAAGGCAGCCGGCCCTGAATTACGAGGGCCTACCTGGTACTGCAAATGCTTCTGCCCGGGGAAACAAAACTCACCAAGGCAAGTTCCTGGTCTCACTTTGCAGAGCTCCGTGGGCACCCTCAAAGCAGCGCGACTTAGCACAAGTGGAAGCTTGTCCCTGGGCAGCATCTTGATATTCGTGGAAATCCAGGAGGCAGCCGGCCCTGAATTACGAGAGCCTACCTGGTACTGCAAATGCTTCTGCCCGGGGAAACAAAACTCACCAAGGCAAGTTCCTGGTCTCACTTTGCAGAGCTCCATGGGCACTCTCAAAGCAGCCCGAGTTGGCACAGGTGGCAGCTTGTCCCTGGGTGGCATCTTGATATTCGTGGAAATCCAGCAGGCAGACTGCCTCTAAGGGCTGAGGGCCTACTTGGTACTGACAAAGGCTTCTGCCCTGGAAAACAAAACCCATAACCCCACATACTTTCTCTCAGTTTGAAGAGCTCTGTGGGCACTCTCAAAGCAGCCCGAGTTGGCACAGGTGGCAGCTTGTCCCTGGGCGGCATCTTGATATTCGTGGAAATCCTGCAGGCAGCTGGCCCCAAAGGGCCAACGGCCTAGCTGGTACTGACAAAGGCTTCTGCCCGGGAAAACAAAACTCAGAACACCACGTTTCTGGTCTCAGTTTGCAGAGCACCATGGGCACTCTCAAAGCAGCGCGAGTTGGCACAGGTGGCAGCTTGTCCCTGGGCAGCATCTTGATATTCGTGGAAATCCAGCAGGCTGCCTGCCCTTAAGGACCGAGGGCCTACCTGGGACTGACAAAGGCTTCTGCCCGGAGAAACAAAACTCAGCACCCCAGGTTCATGGTCTCAGTTTGCAGAGCTCCATGGGCACTCTCAAAGCAGCCCGAGTTGGCACAGGTGGCAGCTTGTCCCTGGGCAGCATCTTGATATTCGGGGAAATCTTGCTGCCAGCCTGCCCCTAAGGAACAAGGGCCTATCTGGCACTGACAAAGGCTTCTGCCCGGGAAAACAAAACCCACAACCCTACGGTCCTGGTCTCAGTTTGCAGAGCTCCGTGGGCACCCCCAAAGCAGCGCGAGTTGGCACAAGTGGCAGTTTGTCCCTGGGCAGCATCTTGATATTCGTGGAAATCCAGCCGGCAGCCTGCCCCTGAGGAACAAGGGCCCTCCTGGTACTGACAAAGGCTTCTGCCCGGGAAAACAAAACCCATAACCCCACGTTCCACATCTCAGTTTGCAGAGCTCCGTGGGCACCCTCAAAGCAGCCCGAGTTGGCACAGGTGCCAGCTTGTCCCTGGGCGGCATCTTGATATTCGTGGAAATCCTGCAGGCAGCCGGCCCCCAAGGGCCAAGGGCCTACCTGGTACTGACAAAGGCTTCTGCTCTGGAAAACAAAACCCAGCACCCCACGTTTCTGGTCTCAGTTTGCAGAGCACCATGGGCACTCTCAAAGCAGCGCGAGTTGGCACAGGTGGCAGCTTGTCCTTTGGCAGCATCTTGATATTCATGGAAATCCAGCAGGCTGCCTGCCCTTAAAGACCAAGGGGCTACCTGGCACTGCAAATGTTTCTGCCCGGAGAAACAAAACTCAGCACCTCACGTTAATGGTCCCAGTTTGCAGAGCACCATGGGCACCCTCAAAGCAGCGCGAGTTGGCACAGGTGGCAGCTTGTCCCTGGGCAGCATCTTGATATTCGGGGAATTATTGCTGCCAGCCTGCCCCTAAGGAACAAGGACCCTCCTGGTACTGACAAAGGCTTCTGCCAGGGGAAAGAAAACCCACCACCCCACGTTCCACATCTCAGTTTGCAGAGCTCCATGGGCACTCTCAAAGCAGCCCAAGTTGGCACAGGTGGCAGCTTGTCCCTGGGCGGCATCTTGATATTTGTGGAAATCCTGCAGGCAGCCGGCCCCCAAGGGCCAAGGGCCTACCTGGTACTGACAAAGGCTTCTGCTCTGGAAAACAAAACCCAGCACCCCACGTTTCTGGTCTCAGTTTGCAGAGCTCCATGGGCACCCTAAAAGCAGCCCGAGTTGGCACAGGTGGCAGCTTGTCCCTGGGCAGCATCTTGATATTCGTGGAAATCCTGCAGGCAGTCGGCCCTGAAATTCCGAGGGCCTACCTGGTACTGACAAATGCTTCTGCCCGGGGAAACAAAACTCACCAACGAACGTTCCTGATCTCACTTTGCAGAGCTCCATGGGCACTCTCAAAGCAGCGCGAGTTGGCACAGGTGGCAGCTTGTCCTTTGGCAGCATCTTGATATTCATGGAAATCCAGCAGGCTGCCTGCCCTTAAAGACCAAGGGCCTACCTGGCACTGCAAATGCTTCTGCCCGGAGAAACAAAACTCAGCACCCCAGGTTCATGGTCTCAGTTTGCAGAGCTCCATGGGCACTCTCAAAGCAGCCCGAGTTGGCACAGGTGGCAGCTTGTCCCTGGGCAGCATCTTGATATTCGTGGAAATCTTGCTGCCAGCCTGCCCCTAAGGAACAAGGGCCTACCTGGCACTGAGAGAGGCTTCTGCCCGGGAAAACAAATCCCACAACCCTACGTTCCTGGTCTCAGTTTGCAGAGCTCCGTGGGCACCCTCAAAGCAGCGCGAGTTGGCACAAGTTACAGCTTGTCCCTGGGCAGCATCTTAAAATTCGTGCAAATTGAGCCGCCAGCCTGCCCCTGATGAACAAGGGCCCTCCTGGTACTGACAAAGGCTTCTGCCCAGGGAAACAAAACCCACAACCCCACGTTCCACATCTCACTTTGCAGAGCTCCATGGGCACTCTCAAAGCAGCCCGAGTTGGAACATGTGGCTGCTTTTCCCTGGGCGGCATCTTGATATTCGTGGAAATCCAGCAGGCAGCCAGCCCTGAATTACGAGAGCCTACCTGGTACTGCAAATGCTTCTGCCCGGGAAAACAAAACTCACTAAGGCAAGTTCCTGGTCTCACTTTGCAGAGCTCCGTGGGCACCCTCAAAGCAGCGCGACTTAGCACAAGTGGAAGCTTGTCCCTGGGTGGCATCTTGATATTCGTGGAAATCCAGGAGGCAGCCGGCCCTGAATTACGAGAGCCTACCTGGTACTGCAAATGCTTCTGCCCGGGGAAACAAAACTCACCAAGGCAAGTTCCTGGTCTCACTTTGCAGAGCTCCATGGGCACTCTCAAAGCAGCCTGAGTTGACTCAGGTGGCAGCTTGTCTCTGGGCGGCATCTTGATATTCGTGGAAATCCAGCAGGCTGCCTGCCCCTAAGGAACAAGGGCCTACCTGGTACTGACAAAGGCTTCTGCCCGGGAAAACAAAACCCACAACCCTACGGTCCTGGTCTCAGTTTGCAGAGCTCCGTGGGCACCCTCAAAGCAGCGCGAGTTAGCACAAGTGGAAGCTTGTCCCTGGGCAGCATCTTGATATTCGTGGAAATCCAGAAGGCAGCCGGCCCTGAATTACGAGGGCCTACCTGGTACTGCAAATGCTTCTGCCCGGAGAAACAAAACTCAGCACCCCACGTTCCTGATCACAGTTTGCAGAGCTCCATGGGCACTCTCAAAGCAGCGCGAGTTGGCACAGGTGGCAGCTTGTACCTGGGTGGCATCTTGATAATTGTGGAAATCCAGCAGGCAGACTGCCTCTAAGGGCTGAGGGCCTACTTGGTACTGACAAAGGCTTCTGCCCTGGAAAACAAAACCCATAACCCCACATACTTTCTCTCAGTTAGAAGAGCTCCATGGGCACTCTCAAAGCAGCCCGAGTTGGCACAGGTGGCAGCTTGTCCCTGGGCGGCATCTTGATATTCGTGGAAATCCTGCAGGCAGATGGCCCCAAAGGCCCAACGGCCTACCTGGTACTGACAAAGGCTTCTGCCCGGGAAAACAAAACTCAGAACACCACGTTCCACATCTCAGTTTGCAGAGCTCCGTGGGCACACTCAAAGCAGCCCGAGTTGGCACAGGTGGCAGCTTGTCCCTGGGCAGCATCTTGATATTCATGGTAATCCAGCAGGCTGCCAGCCCATAAAGACCAAGGGCCTACCTGGCACTGCAAATGTTTCTGCCCTGGCAAACAAAACTCAGCACCTCACGTTTATGGTCCCAGTTTGCAGAGCTCCATGGGAACTCTCAAAGCAGCCCGAGTTGGCACAGGTGGCAGCTTGTCCCTGGGCGGCATCTTGATATTCGTGGAAATCCAGACGGCAGCCTGCCCCTATGGAACAAGGGCCCACCTGGTACTCACAAAGGCTTCTGACCGGGAAAACAAAACTCACCACCCCACGTTCCTGGTCTCAGTTTGCAGAGCGCCATGGGCACTCTCAAAGCAGCCCGAGTTGGCACAGGTGGCAGCTCCTCCGTGGGCAGCATCTTGATATTCATTGAAATTCAGCAGGCTGACGGCCCTGAAAGACCACGGGCCTACCTAGTACTGACAAAGGCTTCTGCCCGGAAAAAAAAAACTCAGCACCCCACCGTCCTGGCCACAGTTTGCAGAGCTCTGTGGGCACTCTGAAAGCAGCGCGAGTTGGCACAGGTGGCAGCTTGTCCCTGGGCAGCATCTTGATATTCGTGGAAATCTTGCTGCCAGCCTGCCCCTAATTGTGGTGGGCCTACCTGGTACTGAGAGAGGCTTATGTCCGGGAAAACAAAACCCACAGTCCTACGTTCCTGGTCTCAGTTTGCAGAGCTCCGTGGGCACACTCAAAGCACTGCGAGTTGGCAGAAGTTGCAGTTTGTCCCTGGGCAGCATCTTGATATTCGTGGAAATTGAGCCGGCAGCCTGCCCCTGAGGAACAAGGGCCCTCCTGGTACTGACAAAGGCTTCTGCCCAGGGAAACAAAACCCACCACCCCACGTTTCTGGTCTCAGTTTGCAGAGCACCATGGGCACTCTCAAAGCAGCCCGAGTTGGCACAGGTGGCAGTTTGTCCCTGGGCGGCATCTTGATATTCGTGGAAATCCTGCAGGCAGCCGGCCCCCAAGGGCCAAGGGCCTACCTGGTACTGACAAAGGCTTCTGCTCTGGAAAACAAAACCCAGCACCCCACGTTTCTGGTCTCAGTTTGCAGAGCACCATGGGCACTCTCAAAGCAGCCCGAGTTGGCACAGGTGGCAGCTTGTCCTTTGGCAGCATCTTGATATTCATGGAAATCCAGCAGGCTGCCTGCCCTCAAAGACCAAGGGCCTACCTGGCACTGCAAATGTTTCTTCCCAGAGAAACAAAACTCAGCACCTCACGTTAATGGTCCCAGTTTGCAGAGCTCCATCTGAACACTCAAAGCAGCCCGAGTTGGCACAGGTGGCAGCTTGTCCCTGGGCAGCATCTTGATATTCGTGGAAATCTTGCTGCCAGCCTGCCCCTAAGGAACAAGGGCCTACCTGGTACTGAGAGAGGCTTCTGCCCGGGAAAACAAAACCCACAACCCTACGTTCCTGGTCTCAGTTTGCAGAGCTCCGTGGGCACCCTCAAAGCAGCGCGAGTTGGCACAAGTGGCAGCTTGTCCCTGGTCGGCATCTTCAGATTCGTGGAAATCCAGCAGGCTGCCGGCCCCAAAGGGCCGAGGGCCTACCTGGTACTGACAAAGGCTTCTGCCCGGGGAAACAAAACTCAGAACACCACTTTCCTGGTCTCAGTTTGCAGAGCTCCATGGGCACCCTCAAAGCAGCCCGAGTTGGCACAGGTGGCAGCTCCTCCGTGGGCAGCATCTTGATATTCGTGGAAATCCAGCCGGCAGCCTGCCCCTGAGGAACAAGGACCCTCCTGGTACTGACAAAGGCTTCTGCCCGGGGAAACAAAACCCACCACCCCACGTTCCACATCTCAGTTTGCAGAGCTCCGTGGGCACTCTCAAAGCAGCGCGAGTTGGCACAGGTGGCAGCTTGTCCCTGGGCGGCATCTTGATATTCTTGGAAATTCAGCCGGCAGCCGGCCCCCAAGGGCCAAGGCCTGACCTGGTACTGACAAAGGCTTCTGCCCTGGAAAACAAAACCCAGCACCCCACGTTTCTGGTCTCAGTTTGCAGAGCACCATGGGCACTCTCAAAGCAGCGCGAGTTGGCACAGGTGGCACCTGCTCCGTGGGCAGCATCTTGATATTCGTGGAAATTCAGCAGGCTGACGGCCCGGAAAGACCGTGGGCCTACCTAGTACTGACAAATACTTCTGCCCGGGAAAACAAAACTCAGCACCCCACGGTCCTGGTCACAGTTTGCAGAGCTCCGTGGGCACTCTCAAAGCAGCGCGAGTTGGCACAGGTGGCAGCTTGTCCCTGGGCGGCATCTTGATATTCGTGGAAATCCAGCCGGCAGCCTGCCCCTGAGGAACAAGGGCCCAACTGGTACTGACAAAGGCTTCTGCCCTGGAAAACAAAACCCAGCACCCCACGTTTCTGGTCTCAGTTTGCAGAGCTCCATGGGCACTCTCAAAGCAGCCCAAGTTGGCACAGGTGGCAGCTTGTCCCTGGGCAGCATCTTGATATTCATGGAAATCCAGCAGGCTGCCTGCCCTTAAGGAACAAGGGCCTACCTGGTACTGAGAGAGGCTTCTGCCCGGGAAAACAAAACCCACAACCCTACGTTCCTGGTCTCAGTTTGCAGAGCTCCATGGGCACCCTCAAAGCAGCGCGAGTTGGCAGGAGTGGCAGCTTGTCCCTGGGCAGCATCTTGATATTCGTGGAAATCCAGGAGGCAGCCGGCCCTGAAGTTCCGAGAGCCTGCCTGGTACTGCAAATGCTTCTGCCCGGGGAAACAAAACTCACCAAGGCAAGTTCCTGGTCTAACTTTGCAGAGCTCCATGGGCACTCTCAAAGCAGCCCGAGTTGGCACAGGTGGCAGCTTGTCCCTGGGTGGCATCTTGATATGCGTGGAAATCCAGCAGGCAGACTGCCTCTAAGGGCTGAGGGCCTACTTGGTACTGACAAAGGCTTCTGCCCGGGAAAACAAAACCCAAAACCCCACATACTTTCTCTCAGTTTGAAGAGCTCCGTGGGCACTCTCAAAGCAGCCCGAGTTGGCACAAGTGGCAGCTTGTCCCTGGGCAGCATCTTGATATTCGTGGAAATCCTGCAGGCAGCTGGCCCCCAAGGGCCAAGGCCTGACCTGGTACTGACAAAGGCTTCTGCCCGGGGAAACACAACCCAGCACCCCACGTTTCTGGTCTCAGTTTGCAGAGCACCATGGGCACTCTCAAAGCAGCCCGAGTTAGCACAAGTGGCAGCTTGTCCCTGGGCAGCATCTTGATATTCGTGGAAATTTACCCGGCAGCCTGCCCCTGAGGAACAAGGGCCCTCCTGGTACTGACAAAGGCTTCTGCCCGGGAAAACAAAACCCATAACCCCACGTTCCTGGTCTCAGTTTGCAGAGCTCCGTGGGCACCCTCAAAGCAGCCCGAGTTGGCACAGGTGGCAGTTTGTCCCTGGGCGGCATCTTGATATTCATGGAAATCCAGCAGGCTGCCTGCCCTTAAAGACCAAGGGCCTACCTGGCACTGCAAATGTTTCTGCCCAGAGAAACAAAACTCAGCACCTCACGTTAATGGTCCCAGTTTGCAGAGCTCCATGGGAACTCTCAAAGCAGCGCGAGTTGGCACAGGTGGCAGCTTGTCCCTGGGCAGCATCTTGATATTCGTGGAAATCTTGCTGCCAGCCTGCCCCTAAGGAACAAGGGCCTACCTGGTACTGACAAAGGCTTCTGCCCGGGAAAACAAAACCCACAACCCTACGGTCCTGGTCTCAGTTTGCAGAGCTCCGTGGGCACCCTCAAAGCAGCGCGAGTTAGCACAAGTGGAAGCTTGTCCCTGGGCAGCATCTTGATATTCGTGGAAATCCAGCCGGCAGCCTGCCCCTATGGAACAAGGGCCCACCTGGTACTCACAAAGGCTTCTGACCGGGAAAACAAAACTCACCACCCCACGTTCCTGGTCTAAGTTTGCAGAGCGCCATGGGCACTCTCAAAGCAGCCCGAGTTGGCAGAGGTGGCAGCTCCTCCGTGGGCAGCATCTTGATATTCATTGAAATTCAGCAGGCTGACGGCCCTCAAAGACCACGGGCCTACCTAGTACTGACAAAGGCTTCTGCCCGGAAAAAAAAAACTCAGCACCCCACCGTCCTGGCCACAGTTTGCAGAGCTCCGTGGGCACTCTGAAAGCAGCGCGAGTTGGCACAGGTGGCAGCTTGTCCCTGGGCAGCATCTTGATATTCGTGGAAATCTTGCTGCCAGCCTGCCCCTAATTGTGGTGGGCCTACCTGGTACTGAAAGAGGCTTCTGTCCGGGAAAACAAAACCCACAGTCCTACGTTCCTGGTCTCAGTTTGCAGAGCTCCGTGGGCACACTCAAAGCACTGCGAGTTGGCAGAAGTTGCAGTTTGTCCCTGGGCAGCATCTTGATATTCGTGGAAATTGAGCCGGCAGCCTGCCCCTGAGGAACAAGGGCCCTCCTGGTACTGACAAAGGCTTCTGTCCAGGGAAACAAAACCCACCACCCCACGTTTCTGGTCTCAGTTTGCAGAGCACCATGGGCACTCTCAAAGCAGCGCGAGTTTGCACAGGTGGCGGCTTGTCCTTTGGCAGCATCTTGATATTCATGGAAATCCAGCAGGCTGCCTGCCCTCAAAGACCAAGGGCCTACCTGGCACTGCAAATGTTTCTGCCCAGAGAAACAAAACTCAGCACCTCACGTTAATGGTCCCAGTTTGCAGAGCTCCATGGGAACTCTCAAAGCAGCCCGAGTTGGCACAGGTGGCAGCTTGTCCCTGGGCAGCATCTTGATATTCGTGGAAATCTTGCTGCCAGCCTGCCCCTAAGGAACAAGGGCCTACCTGGTACTGAGAGAGGCTTCTGCCCGGGAAAACAAAACCCACAACCCTACGTTCCTGGTCTCAGTTTGCAGAGCTCCGTGGGCACCCTCAAAGCAGCGCGAGTTGGCACAAGTGGCAGCTTGTCCCTGGTCGGCATCTTCAGATTCGTGGAAATCCAGCAGGCTGCCGGCCCCAAAGGGCCGAGGGCCTACCTGGTACTGACAAAGGCTTCTGCCCGGGGAAACAAAACTCAGAACACCACTTTCCTGGTCTCAGTTTGCAGAGCTCCATGGGCACCCTCAAAGCAGCCGAGTTGGCACAGGTGGCAGCTCCTCCGTGGGCAGCATCTTGATATTCGTGGAAATCCAGCCGGCAGCCTGCCCCTGAGGAACAAGGACCCTCCTGGTACTGACAAAGGCTTCTGCCCGGGGAAACAAAACCCACCACCCCACGTTCCACATCTCAGTTTGCAGAGCTCCATGGGCACTCTCAAAGCAGCGCGAGTTGGCACAGGTGGCAGCTTGTCCCTAGGCGGCATCTTGATATTCTTGGAAATTCAGCCGGCAGCCGGCCCCCAAGGGCCAAGGCCTGACCTGGTACTGACAAAGGCTTCTGCCCTGGAAAACAAAACCCAGCACCCCACGTTTCTGGTCTCAGTTTGCAGAGCACCATGGGCACTCTCAAAGCAGCGCGAGTTGGCACAGGTGGCACCTGCTCCGTGGGCAGCATCTTGATATTCGTGGAAATTCAGCAGGCTGACAGCCCGGAAAGACCGTGGGCCTACCTAGTACTGACAAATACTTCTGCCCTGGAAAACAAAACTCAGCACCCCACGGTCCTGGTCACAGTTTGCAGAGCTCCGTGGGCACTCTCAAAGCAGCGCGAGTTGGCACAGGTGGGCAGCTTGTCAGCCTCCCCCAAAGAGCCGAGGGCGGCATCTCCTGATACTTCGTGGGCACTCTCAAAAATGGCACCAGAATATCCCGGCAGCCTGCCCCTGAGGAACAAGGGCCCAACTGGTACTGACAAAGGCTTCTGACCGGGAAAACAAAACCCAGCACCCCACGTTTCTGGTCTCAGTTTGCAGAGCTCCATGGGCACTCTCAAAGCAGCCCAAGTTGGTACAGGTGGCAGCTTGTCCCTGGGCAGCATCTTGATATTCATGGAAATCCAGCAGGCTGCCGGCCCTTAAGGAACAAGGGCCTACCTGGCACTGAGAGAGGCTTCTGCCCGGGAAACAAAACCCACAACCCTACGTTCCTGGTCTCAGTTTGCAGAGCTCCATGGGCACCCTCAAAGCAGCGCAAGTTGGCACAGGTGGCAGCTTGTCCCTGGGCAGCATCTTGATATTCGTGGAAATCCAGGAGGCAGCCGGCCCTGAAGTTCCGAGAGCCTGCCTGGTACTGAAATGCTTCTGCCCGGGGAAACAAAACTCACAAGGCAAGTTCCTGGTCTAAGTTTGCAGAGCTCCATGGGCACTCTCAAAGCAGCCCGAGTTGGCACAGGTGGCAGCTTGTCCCTTGGTGGCATCTTGATATGCGTGGAAATCCAGCAGGCAGACTGCCTCTAAGGGCTGAGGGCCTACTTGGTACTGACAAAGGCTTCTGCCCGGGAAAACAAAACCCAAAACCCCACATACTTTCTCTCAGTTTGAAGAGCTCCGTGGGCACTCTCAAAGCAGCCCGAGTTGGCACAAGTGGCAGCTTGTCCCTGGGCAGCATCTTGATATTCGTGGAAATCCTGCAGGCAGCTGGCCCCCAAGGGCCAAGGCCTGACCTGGTACTGACAAAGGCTTCTGCCCGGGGAAACACAACCCAGCACCCCACGTTTCTGGTCTCAGTTTGCAGAGCACCATGGGCACTCTCAAAGCAGCCCGAGTTAGCACAAGTGGCAGCTTGTCCCTGGGCAGCATCTTGATATTCGGGGAAATTTAGCCGGCAGCCTGCCCCTGAGGAACAAGGGCCCTCCTGGTACTGACAAAGGCTTCTGCCCGGGAAAACAAAACCCATAACCCCACGTTCCTGGTCTCAGTTTGCAGAGCTCCGTGGGCACCCTCAAAGCAGCCCGAGTTGGCACAGGTGGCAGCTTGTCCCTGGGCGGCATCTTGATATTCGTGGAAATCCTGCTGGCAGCCTGTCCCCAAGGGCCAAGGGCCTACCTGGTACTGACAAAGGCTTCTGCTCTGGAAAACAAAACCCAGCACCCCACGTTTCTGGTCTCAGTTTGCAGAGCTCCATGGGCACCCTCAAAGCAGCCCGAGTTGGCACAGGTGGCAGCTTGTCCCTGGGCAGCATCTTGATATTCGTGGAAATCCTGCAGGCAGTCGGCCCTGAAATTCCGAGGGCCTACCTGGTACTGACAAATGCTTCTGCCCGGGGAAAACAAAACTCACCAACGCACGTTCCTGATCTCACTTTGCAGAGCTCCATGGGCACTCTCAAAGCAGCGCGAGTTGGCACAGGTGGCAGCTTGTCCTTTGGCAGCATCTTGATATTCATGGAAATCCAGCAGGCTGCCTGCCCTTAAAGACCAAGGGCCTACCTGGCACTGCAAATGTTTCTGCCCAGAGAAACAAAACTGAGCACCTCACGTTAATGGTCCCAGTTTGCAGAGCTCCATGGGAACTCTCAAAGCAGCCCGAGTTGGCACAGGTGGCAGCTTGTCCCTGGGCAGCATCTTGATATTCGTGGAAATCTTGCTGCCAGCCTGCCCCTAAGGAACAAGGGCCTACCTGGTACTGAGAGAGGCTTCTGCCCGGGAAAACAAAACCCACAACCCTACGGTCCTGGTCTCAGTTTGCAGAGCTCCGTGGGCACCCTCAAAGCAGCGCGAGTTAGCACAAGTGGAAGCTTGTCCCTGGGCAGCATCTTGATATTCGTGGAAATCCAGAAGGCAGCCGGCCCTGAATTACGAGGGCCTACCTGGTACTGCAAATGCTTCTGCCCGGAGAAACAAAACTCACCAAGGCATGTTCCTGGTCTCACTTTGCAGAGCTCCATGGGCACTCTCAAAGCAGCGCGAGTTGGCACAGGTGGCAGCTTGTCCCTGGGTGGCATCTTGATAATTGTGGAAATCCAGCAGGCAGACTGCCTCTAAGGGCTGAGGGCCTACTTGGTACTGACAAAGGCTTCTGCCCTGGAAAACAAAACCCAGCACCCCACATACTTTCTCTCAGTTAGAAGAGCTCCATGGGCACTCTCAAAGCAGCCCGAGTTGCCACAGGTGGCAGCTTGTCCCTGGGCGGCATCTTGATATTCGTGGAAATCCTGCAGGCAGCTGGCCCCAAAGGCCCAACGGCCTACCTGGTACTGACAAAGGCTTCTGCCCGGGAAAACAAAACTCAGAACACCACGTTTCTGGTCTCAGTTTGCAGAGCACCATGGGCACTCTCAAAGCAGCGCGAGTTGGCACAGGTGGCAGCTTGTCCCTGGGCAGCATCTTGATATTCGTGGAAATCCAGCAGGGTGCCTGCCCTTTAGGACCGAGGGCCAACCTGGCACTTCAAATGCTTCTGCCCGGAGAAACAAAACTCAGCAACACAGGTTCATGGTCTCAGTTTGCAGAGCTCCATGGGCACTCTCAAAGCAGCCCGAGTTGGCACAGGTGGCAGCTTGTCCCTGGGCAGCATCTTGATATTCGTGGAAATCTTGCTGCCAGCCTGCCCCTAAGGAACAAGTGCCTACCTGGTACTGAGAGAGGCTTCTGCCCGGGAAAACAAAACCCACAACCCTACGTTCCTGGTCTCAGTTTGCAGAGCTCCGTGGGCACCCTCAAAGCAGCGCGAGTTGGCACAAGTGGCAGCTTGTCCCTGGGCAGCATCTTGATATTCGTGGAAATCCAGCGGGCAGCCTGCCCCTGAGGAACAAGGGCCTACCTGGTACTGACAAAGGCTTCTGCCCGGGAAAACAAAACCCATAACCCCACGTTCCACATCTCAGTTTGCAGAGCTCCGTGGGCACACTCAAAGCAACCCGAGTTGGCACAGGTGGCAGCTTGTCCCTGGGCAGCATCTTGATATTCATGGAAATCCAGCAGGCTGCCAGCCCTTAAAGACCAAGGGCCTACCTGGCACTGCAAATGTTTCTGCCCTGGCAAACAAAACTCAGCACCTCACGTTTATGGTCCCAGTTTGCAGAGCTCCATGGGAACTCTCAAAGCAGCCCGAGTTGGCACAGGTGGCAGCTTGTCCCTGGGCAGCATCTTGATATTCGTGGAAATCTTGCTGCCAGCCTGCCCCTAAGGAACAAGGGCCTACCTGGTACTGAGAGAGGCTTCTGCCCGGGAAAACAAAACCCACAACCCTACGTTCCTGGTCTAACTTCGCAGAGCTCCATGGGCACTCTCAAAGCAGCCCGAGTTGGCACAGGTGGCAGCTTGTCCCTGGGCGGCATCTTGATATTCGGGGAAATCCAGCAGGCAGACTGCCTCTAAGGGCTGAGGGGCTTCTTGGTACTGACAAAGGCTTCTGCCCGGGAAAACAAAACCCACGACCCCACGTTCCTGGTCTCAGTTTGCAGAGCTCCATGGGCACTCTCAAAGCAGCCCGAGTTGGCACAGGTGGTAGCTTGTCCCTGGGCGGCATCTTGATATTCGTGGAAATCCAGACGGCAGCCTGCCCCTATGGAACAAGGGCCCACCTGGTACTGACAAAGGCTTCTGACCGGGAAAACAAAACTCACCACCCCACGTTCCTGGTCTCAGTTTGCAGAGCGCCATGGGCACTCTCAAAGCAGCCCGAGTTGGCACAGGTGGCAGCTCCTCCGTGGGCAGCATCTTGATATTCATTGAAATTCAGCAGGCTGACGGCCCTGAAAGACCACGGGCCTACCTAGTACTGACAAAGGCTTCTGCCCGGAAAAAAAAAACTCAGCACCCCACCGTCCTGGCCACAGTTTGCAGAGCTCCGTGGGCACTCTGAAAGCAGCGCGAGTTGGCACAGGTGGCAGCTTGTCCCTGGGCAGCATCTTGATATTCGTGGAAATCTTGCTGCCAGCCTGCCCCTAATTGTGGTGGGCCTACCTGGTACTGAGAGAGGCTTATGTCCGGGAAAACAAAACCCACAGTCCTACGTTCCTGGTCTCAGTTTGCAGAGCTCCGTGGGCACACTCAAAGCACTGCGAGTTGGCAGAAGTTGCAGTTTGTCCCTGGGCAGCATCTTGATATTCGTGGAAATTGAGCCGGCAGCCTGCCCCTGAGGAACAAGGGCCCTCCTGGTACTGACAAAGGCTTCTGCCCAGGGAAACAAAACCCACCACCCCACGTTTCTGGTCTCAGTTTGCAGAGCACCATGGGCACTCTCAAAGCAGCCCGAGTTGGCACAGGTGGCAGTTTGTCCCTGGGCGGCATCTTGATATTCGTGGAAATCCTGCAGGCAGCCGGCCCCCAAGGGCCAAGGGCCTACCTGGTACTGACAAAGGCTTCTGCTCTGGAAAACAAAACCCAGCACCCCACGTTTCTGGTCTCAGTTTGCAGAGCACCATGGGCACTCTCAAAGCAGCCCGAGTTGGCACAGGTGGCAGCTTGTCCTTTGGCAGCATCTTGATATTCATGGAAATCCAGCAGGCTGCCTGCCCTCAAAGACCAAGGGCCTACCTGGCACTGCAAATGTTTCTGCCCAGAGAAACAAAACTCAGCACCTCACCTTAATGGTCCCAGTTTGCAGAGCTCCATGGGAACTCTCAAAGCAGCCGAGTTGGCACAGGTGGCAGCTTGTCCCTGGGCAGCATCTTGATATTCGTGGAAATCTTGCTGCCAGCCTGCCCCTAAGGAACAAGTGCCTACCTGGTACTGAGAGAGGCTTCTGCCCGGGAAAACAAAACCCACAACCCTACGTTCCTGGTCTCAGTTTGCAGAGCTCCGTGGGCACCCTCAAAGCAGCGCGAGTTGGCACAAGTGGCAGCTTGTCCCTGGGCAGCATCTTGATATTCGTGGAAATCCAGCGGGCAGCCTGCCCCTGAGGAACAAGGGCCTACCTGGTACTGACAAAGGCTTCTGCCCGGGAAAACAAAACCCATAACCCCACGTTCCACATCTCAGTTTGCAGAGCTCCGTGGGCACACTCAAAGCAACCCGAGTTGGCACAGGTGGCAGCTTGTCCCTGGGCAGCATCTTGATATTCATGGAAATCCAGCAGGCTGCCAGCCCTTAAAGACCAAGGGCCTACCTGGCACTGCAAATGTTTCTGCCCTGGCAAACAAAACTCAGCACCTCACGTTTATGGTCCCAGTTTGCAGAGCTCCATGGGAACTCTCAAAGCAGCCCGAGTTGGCACAGGTGGCAGCTTGTCCCTGGGCAGCATCTTGATATTCGTGGAAATCTTGCTGCCAGCCTGCCCCTAAGGAACAAGGGCCTACCTGGTACTGAGAGAGGCTTCTGCCCGGGAAAACAAAACCCACAACCCTACGTTCCTGGTCTAACTTCGCAGAGCTCCATGGGCACTCTCAAAGCAGCCCGAGTTGGCACAGGTGGCAGCTTGTCCCTGGGCAGCATCTTGATATTCGTGGAAATCTTGCTGCCAGCCTGCCCCTAATTGTGGTGGGCCTACCTGGTACTGAGAGAGGCTTATGTCCGGGAAAACAAAACCCACAGTCCTACGTTCCTGGTCTCAGTTTGCAGAGCTCCGTGGGCACACTCAAAGCACTGCGAGTTGGCAGAAGTTGCAGTTTGTCCCTGGGCAGCATCTTGATATTCGTGGAAATTGAGCCGGCAGCCTGCCCCTGAGGAACAAGGGCCCTCCTGGTACTGACAAAGGCTTCTGCCCAGGGAAACAAAACCCACCACCCCACGTTTCTGGTCTCAGTTTGCAGAGCACCATGGGCACTCTCAAAGCAGCCCGAGTTGGCACAGGTGGCAGTTTGTCCCTGGGCGGCATCTTGATATTCGTGGAAATCCTGCAGGCAGC